>NC_086446.1:245539754-245839754 GCF_028390025.1 Pseudophryne corroboree
GGGCTGAACCGCGCCATTATGTGGGCGGGGCTTAGTCCTCACATCTCACATCAGCACCATTTTCTCTTCACAGAAGCTGCAGAGACGCTGGTCCTTCCTCACACTGCTGTACAAGTAACTGTGCAAAACGGGGGGGGGGGGCACAGTGATTTTTGGTGCAATATAAGTTATTATAAAAGCGCTGCAGGTCTTTGACATTCTGTAACTGTTTCAGAACCGGGTTTAAGCGCTGGGTTGTGAGCTGGCAAACTTCCTCTGTGTCTCACTGACAGGCTTTATTGTGGGTCTGTCCCCTATATGCCCAGTGTGTTTGTCGGTGTATTGTGCACGTGTGTCGGCATGTCTGAGGCTGAGTGCTCTTCCCAGGAGGAGACTGTATTAGGCACACAAACGGCTGTCGGGGTGACCCTGCCCAGGGCCGTCTTTTCGTATGGGCTCAATGGGCTCTTGCCCAAGGGCCCCAAGAGAATAAGGGCCCTAGACTGATAGCTGAGGGTCCCCTCTTTCCAGGGGTACCAGATTTTTGAAAGTCGGCCCTGGGGAACCAGAGATATCTGACTTGAAAGCAGTGGTCCCCATCCAAGCCTGTTAATTGCTCTTCCCAGCCAGATATTTCGGGTTCTGTCTGACTTTGAGTATTTCTAAGGGTATAAGCCAAAAGCCGGGACTCTCCACTTTTAGTGGACACTGGCAGCTTGTTTCTACTATGCCCAGAACCAGAGATATCAGCCTTCAAGCAGCTGGTCCCTGCTCCAGCTCCACATGCCTAATATGCAGTTTTAGATTTTCGTTGGTGAATTGCTCTGGCTCCTGAACTCTGATCCCCAAGTCCCCAGAACCTTCTGAAAGGTGGAACTCTCTAGTATTTTATTCCATTCAAAGCTAAGAAATATATTTTCAGGAACTTGAGATATCTGCAGTCAAGCGAGCTGCCCTCCCACCGTAAAATGATATTAAGCCCACTCCACTAGCCACCCCTCCCCTACGTATTAAACACCCCCTACCACCCTAGAAGTCATGTACCAGGGCTTCTTCATTCAGCACAATGACCCCTTCTACAGTTTAGCCCATCTGTGCAGTAAAGGAGTAATTAGCAGAAATCACTGCTTCTGGTCCTACATGCTGAGCAGAAGATAGAACACCCCCTACTGCCCGCGGGACATCAAAGCTGCTGCTGATAGCTCCTCCCACCCCTACCGCTAGAGCATGGGTAGGGGGCCCAATGCATTGCTGTGCCCAGGGGCCTACACTGCTGTTAAGACGGCTCTGACCCTGTCGGCACCACCGACTCCTGATTGTGTTGAATGCTTTAAATGCTAATGTGGCTCTTATTACCAAGAGATTAGATAAATCTGAATCTCAGAACCAGGCATGGAGGAAATCTGTGGACAGAGCCGGATTAAGGGGGGGGCCCTGGGGGTACGTACCCCGGGCGCCCCTTTCTAAAAGGGCCCCCGCCATCCGCCACAGATCGGGTCTTTCTTACCTACCCGATCTGCAGCGCTCCCGGCTCTCTGCAGCACTGGCAACAAACTAGCAGCCGCCAGCCGCCGGCGCCGCATAGCAGGCACTAGTACAGGGCAGCTGAGCGACGGCTCAGCTGTCCAATAGTGTCAGAAGCAGCAGCCTGCGGCTCAGTCATTGGCTGAGCGCGCAGGCTGCACAGTGAGTGAAGGGAAGAAGGAAGATGTCCCTGGCAGCGTGGAGGCAGAGGATCTCGCTCTCCTGTGCCTCTGTCACAGCAGCAGCCTAACAAGTAACAAGTAAGGCTGCAATTTCTGCTGGCATAAATTTACACTGACTGTAGGCCCTGGGTCACACACACACACACACACACACACACACACACACACACACACACACACACACACACACACACACACACACACACACACATATATATTATATATATATATATATGTGTGTGTATATATATATATATATATATATATACACACATATATGAGTGTGTGTGTGTGTGTGTATATATATATATATATATATATATATGTATATATATGTATATAAAAAAATATGTGTGTGTCTATACAGAGAGAGTCAGCTTGAAGGAAAGTGCACAAGCATAACTGCCTGGAGGAGAGGTGCTGCAGGAAATTTCACAGAGGTACTGCTAATAATGCTGCACTCCCCATACACAGCTCCATTACCAAACTACTATATACATAAGTTCCTGTACAGTTCCCTATACAAATTCAGCATTTCTGTGTAATAGCACCAGCCTTAAGTATAGGTATACTCGGGAGGGGTGGTGGGGCAGTGGCCCCAGCACCTCCAGCATCCTAGGCCCGGGTAATTTAATTAGTACCCGCTCCCACCCCCCGCCACACACACACACACACACACGCACGCACGCACGCACGCACGCACGCACGCACGCACACACACACACACACACACACCGTACTTGGACCAACACTCTCCCCAATGACTAAATAGCCTGATTTCTAGGATTATATATAGATAGACAGATGTGTGTGTGTAGATATATATCTCCTATATAATAGCCCTATTCTGTGACCTTGTGATTCATTTGCTAATGCTGGGCGGAGTCACAACAGTGGGCGGAGTTATTCAAATGAGTCACAGAGATCTGGCCAAATCTACAGGAGACTAGGAGCAGAAGCAGATAGCATGGGCATTGGGCATGTCACAGGCAGGGGTGCATACCTCCCAGCTTTCTGCAGGAGCTTTCTCCAGGCAGAAGGAGGGAAACACACTCGGCGAAAAGGGGGCGTGGCTTCACGGGAGGGCCCCCGTTTTCGTCAGTGAGGGGGCTTGCCCAGCGCTCTGTGACCTGCTGGCATGCCCCCAGGGCTGATTATGAGTCCGGGGGGCACAGGGCACTTGAGACAGGGGAGCCCTATCTCATTGCTGTGCCTGCTGTGGGTTGGGGGCGTGACCTAATCGCGGCCCGCGCGGCCACGCCCCCTTATGCAAATTCCGATTTTTATTTTTTTTATTTTTAATGGGATTTTGGCCCCTCAGCTAGGGCTAAATCCAGAGGAGGTGGTCGCTCCCCCTACACACCCGCATAGGGAGAATAAAGCAGGGAGACTGCTGCCTCCCTGCAACACCACGGACCTGCCAATATGCAGCAGCGTGTGCTGACTGTAGCACAATGCTGCCGCTGTTGCTGGCAGGACGGGGGGAGCTTCTGAGCTGGGACAGAGCTACTCCAGCCGGGGGGCCCCCTAAAACTGTGGGGCCAACGGTACGTATCCCCTGGCCACCACCCCCCCACCCCCCTTAATCCGGCTCTGCTGCTGGAACCCCCCCCCGTAATCCGTACCCCCTGATGCCCCCTCTCCCTCTGTCTCCACTATTCACCGCTGCTCTGCTAAGCAGAACAGCGAGTACAGGAGCTTTCCAACTGCCCCCCCCCCACCGCCGGACACTGCGACCCGCGGGTGGGACAGCGGGACAAACCCCAAAAAATGGGACTGTCCCGCGAAAATCGGGACATTTGGGAGGTATGGGGGTGTGTGAGGGGTATGTCATACAGACAGACGGGCACCGGCTCACTGTGTGCTTGACCCCCCACATCGGCATACTCAGCAGGGTCTCTCTGGTGCGGAGGAGCGTCACTTTCTGACACACTCCACGCTTCTTAGCTGCAGTTTAGTGGGGCACCTGCCGCTGTGCAGGTTCCATACTGCCTCTGTTATCTCCAGCCCCGGCAACCCCACCGCTAGCTGCAGCGCTGCCACCCGCAGTGGAGTGCGCCCAGCTCATTCACACACTTTAGCTGGCGGGTAGCACTGCAGAAATCCGAGCTGCTTGCAGGCTCTGACCTACTCCTCCCTCCAGCCGCAGCGTCTCCTGGGAGCTAACCAGTCACTCCCAGTCTCCCCTTACCACAGTGCCCGGAAGCCGTGAGGTCCGCGCCACGTGCATGCTATGACCCCCTCCTCCCTCCAGCCGCAGCATATCCTGGGGGCTAACCAGTCATTTCCAGTCTCACCTTACCACAGTGCCCGGCAGCTGCGCGAGGTCTGCGGTGTGTGACTGAGGAGGGGGGGAGGGATGCGGACTGGCAGAGAAAGCAGGACTCCAGCCTGAGAGAGTCAGCCATGCCAAGTCTCCAGCAGCAGCAGATCCCAACAGGTTGGAATGGAACAGCAGCAGCCAGCAGCAGTGACTCCGGTAAGACACATCTGTCTGTCACCACTGTTTTGTCCCTAATACCAATCTCTCCCGTGCCCTGTGTTCTGTCATGTCCCTGTCACCCCTGGCCTTGCCCTTTCACCCTTATCCTGGCCCTTTCACCCTTATCCTGGCCCTTTCACCCTTATCCTGGCCCTGTCACCCTTATGCTGGCCCTGTTACCCCTATCCTGGCCCTGTCACCCCTGTGCTTGCCCTGTCAACCCTATACTGGCCCCGTCACCCCTGTCCTGGTCCTGCCGCCCCTACCCTGGCCCTGTCACCCCTATCCTGTCCCTATCATTTCTGTCCTGGCCCTGTCACCCCTGTCCTGGCCCCGTCACCCCTGTCCTGGCCCCGTCACCCCTGTCCTGGCACCGTCACCCCTGTCCTGGCCCCGTCAACCCTGTACTTACCCTGTCACCCCTGTCCTGGCCCTGTTACTGCATACCCTCCAACTACCTTTTATGGCATGTACAGTACCCGCAGCGCCTCCAGACCTCTCCCCAATGCACTACACCTCCGCACCTTCCCCTCCACCACATGCGGCACTCCACCCCTCCCCCACATGCTGTGCCTCCAGACCCCCTACACCACCCGTGGCTCCCACTCCTCCACCCCTTCACCACCAACAGCACCTCCAGGCCCCTTCCACCATTCACCCCCCTTATACGTCTCCCCCCACACCATCCCCCCTCCACCCGCAGCATCTGCAGACACCCTCCTCCATCAGCGGTCCCCCCCTCACCCACCCCTCCCCCACCAATGGCACCCCCGCACCTGCCCCTCCACCACCTGCAGCACCTCCGGACCTCCTTTCCCATCCGCCGCAACACCCGTACCTGCCCCTACCCTACCCATGGTGCCTGCGGTCCCCTACCCAACCCCCGGCACACCCATCCCACAGCACCTCCGGAACCCTTCACCCATCCACAACATCCCCACACCTGCCCCTCTCCCACCCGTGGCACCCCTGCCCCTCCCCCACCTGCAGTGCCTCCGGACCCCTCCCCCATCTGCATCCCCCACTCCTCTGCCCCTCCCCCACGCGCAACACCTCCCGAACCTTCCCCATCCGGGCCCCACCCCCACTTCTGCCTCCCCTCCACCCGCAGCATCTACAGACACCATCCGCAGTCCCCCCCGCACCCGCTACATTCTGTACATTGTGCCCTGCAGGTGCTGTTCATGCCGTCGCCAGGGGATGCGCCTCCTTCACCATCGCACGCCCTTTCATTGTGCAATATTTAACCACTAACAAAGGAATGCAGGTAATACTCCATATAATACAAATATTAAACCCCAGAAAGGCATGCAAGGGTTAAGGGGGCGTAGCCCCTTGCGACGGTGTGAAGAGCGCCCGTAGGGCGCGATGAAGCACCTAGTATTATATATATATATATATATATATATACACACACACACACAAGCTGGTATGGGCGGCACTCAGGATGCAAATAAAGACGATATCACCACTGGTACAGTCGACGTTTCAGGGACTTCTCCCCTTTATCTAGGTGTCTTGATAAAGGGGAGAAGTCCCTGAATCGTCGACTGAGTGCCGCCCATACCAACTTGTCTATATGCTCTTTTGGAGAGGTTGTGCATCGGACCTTTATACCCCATCAGGCGTGAGTGCCAGACATACTTTATATATATATATATATATATATATACCATACCAGTTCCCTTGAAATAGTGCCGCCTCTCCTTTATTTCAAGGGAACTGGTATGGTATACAATTGCTTTTAGGAAGGCAGCCCGGCATTCCAACAGGAACCCTGAGTGCCACTTCTACATGTCTGTCTATATATATATAAACTCAGAATGGTGGCACTCACGTGACTAGTGCTGTGGTGATAATCAGGCAACTGGCACCTTCCAGCTAGAAGATGCCAGTCGCCTGATTACTACCACAGTACAAGTCCCGTGAGAGCTGCCATTCCAAGTTTGCATGTATTTTGTCCATCGCTGAGTGGATGTAGGAAGGCACCTGGGCAGTGGTGTCTTGTTTTAATGGAGTGCCAGCCAATTGTGCTACTATTAAGTGAAGGAGGGAGTGCCGGTCCGTGTGGTGTATATATATATATATATATATAACAAATATTCTGTAGGCGGCACTCACGGCTCCAAAGAAAAGAAGACAGGACGCTGTCTGACTTATATCAGTCAGACAGCGTCCTGTCTTCTTTTCTTTGGAGCCGTGAGTGCCGCCTACAGAATATTTGTTACATATGGGTGATTGCATGGTCACCATTGGAGGGCACCGGCATTATACAAGCCTATATACATTGCATTGAGGAGTGCCGCAAACAGACTTTGTATATATATATATATATATATATATATATATCTAATTCATGTGCCTGCCTCTTTATTAGGGGCCCCATTTCTGAAGTGCCCCGGGCCCCCCATAGCCTTAATCCGGCTCTGTCTGTGGAGGATGTGTTATTACAAGTTCAGACCCCCTCGGGGTCACAAAAACGTTCATTTGCCCAGTTGGCAGACACGGATACCGACACGGACACCGACTCCAGTGTCGATTATAGTGGTCAGATTAGATCCAAAATTGGCAAAGACCATTCATTACATGATTGTGGCTTTTAAAGACGTATTACATATCTCTGAAGACCCTGCTGTCCCAGATAAAAGGGTCTGCATGTACAAGGGAAAGAAACCTGAGGTAACGTTTCCTCCCTCTCATGAATTGAACACTCTTTTTGAAAAGCTTTGGGAAAATCCTGACAAAAAGTTTCAAATTCCCAAAAGGATTCCGGCGGCGTATCCGTTTCCCTCTGGGGATAGAGAAAAGTGGGAGTCACCACCCATGGTGGACAAGGCTCTATCCCGGTTGTCAAAAAAGGTGGCTCACCCGTCTCCTGACACGGCAGCCCTTAAGGATCCTGCGGATCGTAGACAGTAAACTATGTTAAAATCCATTTATGTCACCAGAGGTACACTGCTCAGACCAACAATTGCATCTGCGTGGGTGATCAGTGCTATCGAGAAGTGGGCAGATAACTTGTCATCTGATATAGATACCCTAGATAGGGATAGCATCCTCTTAACGCTGGGTTATATCAGGGACGCTGCGGCCAACCTAAAGGAAGCGGCAAGAGATATAGGCCTTTTGGGATCAAAGGCCAATGCCATGGCAGTCTCGGCAAGGCGAGCTTTGTGGATTCATCAATGGAATGCTGATGCTGACTCCAAGAAAAATATGGAATCGCTGCCATATAAAGGTGGTGTCTTGTTTGGTGACGGTCTCGCTGATTTGGTATCTACGGCTACCGCGGGTAAGTCATCATTTTTACCTTATGTACCTTTATCTTATGTTCCAAAAGAAAACACACCACTATCAGATGCAGTCCTTTCGGCCCAATAAATACAGAAAGGGCCGAGGTTCTCCCTTCCTTGCTACTAGAGGAAGGGGAAGAGGTAAAAGATCACCGGCAATGGCAGGTTCCCAGGAGCAGAAGTCCTCCCCGGTTTCTGCCAAATCCAGCGCATGACGCTGGGGCTTCTTTGCGGGAGTCCGCACCGGTGGGGGCACGTCTCAAACTCTTCAGTCAGTTCTGGGTTCGCTCGGACCTGGACCCATGGGTATTAGAAATAGTGTCCCAGGGGTACAAAATGAAGTTTCAAGACGTGCCCCCTCGACGATTTTTCAAATCAGCCTTACCAGTTTCACTGCCGGACAGGGAGGTAGTATGCGACGCAATACAAAAGTTGTGTCAAAACCAGGTCATTATCGAGGTTCCCCCATCACAACATGGAGAAGGCTTTTATTTGAGCCTGTTCGTGGTCCTGAAGCCGGAAGGCTTGGTCAGACCAATTCTGAACCTAAAATCCCTCAATTTCTACCTAAGAAGATTCAAATTCATGGTGGAGTCTCTCCGAGCAGTAATCTCCAGTCTGGAGGAAGAGGATTTTATGGTGTCGGTGGACATAAAGGACGCCTATTTACATGTCCCCATATATCCTCCGCATCAAGCTTTCCTGAGGTTTGTAATTCAGGATTGTCATTACCAATTTCAAACGTTGCCGTTTGGTCTGTCCATGGCTCCGAGAGTTTTCACCAAGGTAATGGCGGAAATTATGGTTCTCCTGCGCAAGCAGGGAGTCACAATTATCCCATACTTGGACGATCTCCTGATAAAGGCGAGATCTAGGGACCAACTGGTCCAGAACATTTCACTCTCCCTGACAGTTCTGCAACATCATGGTTGGCTCCTAAACTTGCCAAAATCGCAGTTGACACCGACGAAGCAGCTGTCGTTTTTGGGAATGGTTCTGGACACAGAATTACAGAGAGTTTTTCTTCCAGTGGAAAAGGCTCTGGAAATTCAAAATCTGGTCAAACAAATTCTGAAACCAGCAAAAGTGTCAATCCATCAATGCACTCGATTACTGGGGAAGATGGTAGCGACCTACGAGGCCATTCAGTTTGTCAGATTCCATGCCAGAGTTTTTCAGTGGGACCTGTTGGACAAGTGGTCCAGATCCCACCTGCACATGCACCAGAAGATAGTCCTGTCTTCAAAAACCAGAATCTCACTCCTGTGGTGGCTGCACAGCTCTCACTTCCTAGAGGGGCGCAGGTTCGGGATCCAGGACTGGATCCTAGTAACCACGGATGCGAGTCTCCGAGGCTGGGGGCAGTCACGCAGGGGGAAAACTTCCAGGGAAGATGGTCAAGCCTGGAAACTTGTCTACACATAAACGTTCTGGAGTTAAGGGCCATTTACAATGGCCTTCTTCAAGCTGAACATCTTCTTCGAAATCTGCCCATACTGATCCAGTCGGACAATATAACTGCAGTAGCGTACATAAACCGCCAGGGCGGAACAAAAAGCAGGGCGGCGATGGCAGAGGCCACAAAGATTCTCCGCTGGGCGGAAAGGCATACAAGCGCGTTGTCAGCGATCTTCATTCCAGGAGTGGACAACTGGGAAGCAGACTTCCTCAGCAGACACGATCTCCATCCAGGAGAGTGGGGTCTTCATCAAGAGGTCTTCACAGAAGTGACGAGTCTATGGGGAACTCCTCAAATAGACATGATGGCATCTCGTCTCAACAAGAAGCTTCAGAGATGTTGTTCCAGGTCAAGGGACCCTCAAGCAATAGAAGTGGACGCCCTAGTGACACCATGGGTTTTTCAGTCGGTGTATGTATTCCCTCCACTTCCTCTCATTCCGAAAGTTCTAAAGATCATAAGAAGAACAAAGGTTTAGGCGATCCTCATTGTTCCAGACTGGCCAAGGAAGGCTTGGTATCCAGATCTTCAGGAATTACTCATAGGAGATCCCTGGCCTCTTCCTCTACGCGAGGACCTGTTACAACAGGGGCCGTGCGTATACCAAGACTTACCGTGGCTACGTTTGACGGCATGGCGGTTGAGCGCCAAATCCTAGCCCGAAAGGGTATTCCCAGGAGGTCATTCCCACACTTCTTTAGGCTAGAAAAGGAGTAATGTCTAAACATTACCACTGTATTTGGAGAAAATATGTGTCTTGCTGTGAATCCAAGAAGGCTCCTACGGAAGAATTTCAGTTAGGACGTTTTCTCCATTTTCTGCAAGCAGGTGTGGATGCGGGCCTAAAGTTGGGCTCAATTAAGGTACCGATCTCAGCCTCATCAGTTTTCTTTCAGAAACCCTTGGCCTCCCTTCCAGAAGTTCAGACTTTCGTGAAAGGTGTGTTGCACATCCAACCTCCCTTTGTGCCACCAGTGGTGCCATGGGATCTTAACGTGGTGTTGCAGTTCCTTCAATCACATTGGTTTGAGCCTTTACAGAAGGTGGAGTTGAAATTTGTCACTTGGAAAGTGGTCATGCTGTTGGCCTTGGCATCCACGAGGCGGGTGTCTGAGTTAGCGGCTTTGTTTCACAAGAGCCCTTATTTGATATTTCATGTAGGTAGAGCAGAGTTGAGGACTCGTCAGCAATTTCTGTCGAAGGTGGTTTCATATTTCCACATGAACCAACCTATTGTGGTGCCAGTGGCTACTGATACCTTGATTGAGTCGAAATCTCTGGATGTGGTCAGAGCTTTGAAAATTTATGTCGCCAGAACGGCTCAAATTAGGAAAACAGAGGCTCTGTTTGTCCTGTATGCTCCCAACAAAATTGGGGCTCCTGCTACCAAGCAGACTATTGCTCACTGGATCTGTAATACAATCCAGCATGCTCATTCTACGGCTGGATTGCCGTTGCCAAAATCGGTGAAAGCCCATTCTACCAGAAAGGTGGGCTCGTCCTGGGCGGCTGCCCGGCTGCCGAGCAGCTACTTGGTCGGGTCCAAACACTTTTGCAAGATTTTACAAGTTTGATACCCTGGCCGATGAGGACCTCATGTTTGGTCAATCGGTGCTGCAGAGTCATCCACACTCTCCCACCCGTTCTAGAGCTTTGGTATAAACCCCATGGATCTTATGGTATCCCCAGGGGTGGTATTCATGTGACCGCCGGTCAGCTGACCGACAGTCACATGACCTCCTCCACCAGCCCGACGGCTCACTATCTCGATGGTCGGCATGCCGACCAACAGGGACTATTTCCGCTCGTGGGTGACCACGACACCCATAGAGTTGGAATAGAACCCGCAGCGTGGCGAGCGCAGTGAGCCCGCAAGGGGCTTGCTGCACTCGTCCCTCCCCGCCGGGATCCCGGCGTCAGTATGCTGCCGGGATCCCAGCGTCGGTAAGCTGACCGGCGGTCTCCTGACCGCCGGTCAGCAGTACTACACCCATCCCTAGCATCTTCTAGGACGTATGAGAAAATAGGATTTTGATACCTACCAGTAAATCCTTTTCTCTTAGTCCGTAGAGGATGCTGGGCGCCCGTCCCTGTGCGGTCTGTGTCTGCAGTTATTAGTTATGGTTACACACAGATTGGATTACGTTATAGTCAGCCTGTTGCTGACATTGTTCAGGCCGTTGCCTTGAGTTATGTTGAATGCCAAGTTGTATGGCGTGCTTGAGGTATGAATCTCACCTTAGTTTAACAATACAATCCTTTCCTCGAAATGTCCGTCTCCCTGGGTACAGTTCCTATAACTGGAGTCTGGAGGAGGGGCATAGAGGGAGGAGCCAGGTCACACCCTTTTAAAGTCTTAAAGTGCCCATGTCTCCTGCGGATCCCGTCTATACCCCATGGTTCTTATGGTAACCCCAGCATCCTCTACGGACTAAGAGAAAAGGATTTACCGGTAGGTAAAAAAATCCTATTTTATCAACCCACTGTTGACAATATTAATTCCCCCTGGTAATTATTAAATAGTAAGAACTGAATTGGCCTACACATGTCACTGGGCCTTCAAAATCTTACATCTCTAGGTCACATTCCATTTAAGTTTACATTCATCAAGAGCACTTTTTGTAGCTTTTTTGCAGCAGATGGTTCTATCATTTGCAAACAAACTTTGAACAAACAAGGCAAGTGCCAGCTCTCTACAGCCGAGTGCAATCAGTGACAGTCTTTGCTCCTGAGACTCGTTGAACCGGGTCGCTCCAGATGTTTTCATCTGATCCAAACCATAAGCCCTTAATTACAGCAGAAGCTACAGTAAATATGTGCCTTACCCTTTGGCTCCAGCAATGACAGCAGCAGCCGTTTTGCTGACCGTACTCTTTAGATGATTACATTTCAATGACTCTATTAATTAAATGTCTGGAAATTGTGGCCAATTGCCAGCAGATGCCTCTTTGCTGATTTATTAAAACTGCTCATATTTAAATCAACACTTTGGTGCTACATGTAAATTCTGCACCATCCCAATGCGGGAATAGAGAGATTGTGCTTGATGTTTTTTTCTGCATAACTTATCTTACCATGACTGTGGTTCCAGGATAAATCACACTTGATTTTTTTGCATTGGCAACATAAAGCATCAATACTCTGTGGGTGATAAGACTTCAAATAAGATCAACTTCAAAGGAGTGGTTCTTCATAATACGTGACCTGTTATTCATATCCATGGTAGTTGAATAAATACCAGGGGTTATGAATTGTAGTTACTGTAGATCTGACTCCCAAACTGTAAATATTGTATCCAAGCTAATTCCTGCAACCAGTGGTGCCTAGAGAGGGGGGAGAGGGTACAAATTACCCGGGCCCAGGTCTGATGGAGGGGCCCCCTCCCCCTTACCTGGCAGCTGCAGCTCTTCTCAATCCAGGACACACTACTGTGTGCTGGGCTGCAGTGTGGCCATGGAGGCATTAAGTTAAAATACAATTTTTTGCCCGTATTTTTTCTAAGGGTGCATGACCACATCTCCTGTAATTAGGCTAGGCCCCCTGAAAAGTATCTGGGCCCAATCAGGCTCTCTACTGCCCTGCCTGTAACCTGATATTTTTATAAGCACAGAGTGCCTATGATAGCTGAAAGATGTGCAGAAATTATGTGTTTTATTATTATATTAATGAAAGCATCTGGTCACAGCCCTATATAGGGCCTGATGCCGAGTCATACGCTGTATCACATGCTGCACATACGTCTGAGTCATACAACGCATATGTCCCAATTGAGTTCATATGGAGTCACAGGCAAGTTTCAGACGCATGCCTGGAGAAGTGTCTTAAAATGTATTGGCCATTCCTTGGTTGTGGCTGGGAGGTGGTTATTCAGATGCACAGCAATGGCCCATCGTATAGGTGTGTTGTAGGAGAGACACTGTGTTTGGATACTTAGATGATTACTTGCTCACACTAGAGGCCATACTTAGATGGAGAATCTGCTTCATAGAGCGGGGGTAAGTTGTTGATGGTGCACAAGTATGAAACACAAATTATGACATTCTGGTTCACGTGGTTTCTTAGGGAATTGGGACAGAAAAGAAGACTCTATTTGCTTGGCTACGCTTTTATGAATTTCCGATTATTTTAAATAAACATTTAAATGCCAGCATTAATATATGTACTGCGGACGCAAGGCGTATCTTATTACCGTATACAATAAAAGTGCGCTGAACATCGCAACACTATGTCCCTTAAGAGAAAGCAAGCAGTCGCACACATTGTATTACTGAGGTCCAACGCTCAGAGTTATATGTATTTGATATAAAAAGTTATGTATACAAAATAACATATGTACAGAATATCATTCAGTATAACATAAATAAATATGGTTACAGAATTACAGTTACATAAGAAGCAGATACAGCCAACATACATCACCCTGTCCCATAGAACTTTCCGCCATCTCAGCAACAGCAACTAACTAACTAACTAACTAACTATATCTTACAAAATGGCCTATATTAAAAAGTGGGAGTTAACAGGTTGTTGGTTTCGGTCTCCTTCCATTGGTACAGGAGAGGGAGGTCCAGGGTTGGACTGGCCCACAGGGGTACAGTGGAAACCACCAGTGGGCCCCACTGCCTGGGGGCCCACCTCCTGCTCTAAGGATCAGGTTCCAGACTGTGCACTTGAATTATACATTACACATATGCTACCTTATACTGGATTATGGCATATTTTCTACAGTGCATTGCTGTTATTAATCTGTTATTAATCTGGTACATTATCATGCATGCAGCAGCTGAATTTACTGTATATATTTATGAAGGGGCCCATACGTTGCACTCTCTAATGGTTAGTCAAACCAATGAGGTGTCAGGCCACACCCCCTCTGCAGACTGGCCACACCCCTAACATAGGCCCCTGCCACTGCATTCCCCCGGTGGGCCCTACATGCCCCTGTCCGACACTGGGGAGGTCTCTCATTCTTTGTATGTTATTGGTCAGTTCATATGCAAACAATGTCCAGTTTAAAGATGCAGTTACAGGGGTTAGCCACTGGTTTTTGCTGCACACATGCTGTCTTCAGGAAGTTCTTTGTTCTAATAAGAATGACTTTAGATTTCATACATTTAATCATAACTAATCGTTGCAATGTGTTACAATTTACCCATAGCTATCAAATTAATACACACATTCTCCTGATCATTTTGACACTAAGCATGATATATTTAACTTGTTCTGTTCCAATAATACATATATATCTGATGTTACACTCTATTATATAAATACATTACAATGTCTGGTGCTTGACATGTTTTGTCTATGTGTAATTTATGTGTTGTATGAAATATGTGTTGAATATATCTTTGTGGCTTGTATGTGTGAATGCGTATGCTACCATATATCCTGTGCACGCTGTGTGTATGCGCATGAACAGAGACCTCTCTGTTTGGCGTTTGTATTTGTGTGTATGTAATATTTTTTACTTCGACAGTTCACCCTTTGACAGTAAACAATAACTGTCATAACTGTCACACTAAACATAATTACAAATAAATATTTAAAACAATAATTGGTGACCTAGACACACGTATGTATTCATTTAGCAAATCAGACATTGACTATAGTTGGGGAAGACAGGGAGGAGGACGTGACATCCTCTATATGTGCTCGGCAGTCATGGGACCACTGGTTGGGTGTGGGACGACATTCAACCTATAGAGTATGCTGGGACAGTGCTATAGCCTATGATGTCTTACTTGAATGAACGCTGCATACATACATGTACCTACGTCTTTGCACACTGATGTTATGCACAGCACACTGCACGATCCATCCATAGATATATCTGCCAATCAATTGATCGGCAGATATATCTATCAGTGTGTACCCACCTTTAGGAAGCCAGTGCTGACTTGTGACCAGTGTGATAATGTCATTGACTGGGTGCCGCCAGTCGGGGGTGAGGCCCTGCCCCGGGGTATGCCATGTGTAGACACTGGGTAAAACTTTTTTATATGGTGAGCTTTTATGTATTTATATGTCCTGATGAAAATGGCAGTGAATTAAATGCATTGAAACATTGTCTATTTAAGCTGACTTGCGATTCTGTTGGTCTGCTTGGAAGACTGCTACTGTGGAGTAATATGTAACGTTGTGCTATATACTGTATGCAAGCAACCAGCTACGTAATATTCATCTAAGGGGAGTTCCAGACCTCAGGTAGAGCTTGGTGTACTGGGGGATACAGGGTTTAATCCTCAATGTATTTCTAGCTTAGACTACTCCCTCCCTGAATTGTATTTTCTAATTGATATAAGCAACTTACATTCTGTGCTGTATGTTTTGCTGGTGCGCAGCTGCAGTGTCCCCTGTCAATGAGGGGGCAGGTTTCAGGTGCTGAAGTCCAGCACCGAGTGCAATGAGCAGCAGTATCTGGTCAGGGTAGCAGATCCCATTTTGGTTCCTTCCTGAAGGAGAGGGGTGAACAAGGAGACATCCACACCCCTAAAGGCATCGGTGTCAGGGCTCCCAATCAGTGGAGCCAGGCAGAGAGAGTCAGCTTGAAGGAAAGTGCACAAGCATAACTGCCTGGAGGAGAGGTGCTGCAGGAAATTTCACAGAGGTACTGCTAATAATGCTGCACTCCCCATACACAGCTCCATTACCAAACTACTATATACATAAGTTCCTGTACAGTTCCCTATACAAATTCAGCATTTCTGTGTAATAGCGCCAGCCTTAAGTATAGGTATACTCGGGAGGGGTGGTGGGGCAGTGGCCCCAGCACCTCCAGCATCCTAGGCCCGGGTAATTTAATTAGTACCCGCTCCCACCCCCCGCCCCACACACACACACACACACACACACACACACACACACACACACACACACACACACACACACACACACACACCCTCGTCACCACTGTTTGCTTCATCAAAAAAAGCTGATTAATGATGATACTAAGAATATTTATACAATAAAACTATACAGCTAGAATGAGAAATTCAGAATGCATTTATTTTTTCAAAGAACTTTTAAAAATGTTTTAAAATTAAACACAAGCAAAAAAAGGTTATTTCTATCTACAACTTGCTACAACTGGCTCTCTAATGTTAGAATGTGAACTTGCGCAGTCATGGAAAAAAAACTGTGATTAAATAAATGATTGCTTTTCCTGCATATTCTGTTAAGAAATGCAAGTCAGCAAAGTGATTGTGGAATGACTGAGTAAAAAGGCCGTGATCTGTATCATTACATTTGATTATTACTAAGGTTTTACAGATGATTGCAGAGATTTGCTAAAAATGATGAATTAACACCCAGATCCTTACACTCCTTGTTCTTCCTTGGCTGTTGCTGCAGTATGCAAAAGAGATCACCACTCGTCACATAGGGCTTCAATTTACTATTCATCTCTGTAATAATAAGTTGAATTTTTTTTTTTAAAGTGGCATCTTTCTAACACTTCTTTGTTTGACTTCAAAATTTAAAGCAGTGCTATTATTAAGTTCAAAACACGCCTGTCTGCACTCGTATATTCCATAGTTTTTACTGCTCTGTCTACTGAAGCTTACAGAATGCTCCTTGGGGACTGATGACATAATATTTTAAATTATGGGTCTCATAGTTAAACATAAATTTGCAACTTTTGCATATACCCAAAACATATCCATACACTTTCTATGGCTATAATTTGAGTTGCATACTATGTATATTAAGACACATGCAACTACTAATTAAATTTTAGTTTTAACCTCAAATCTAGGGCTAAATGTAATAGCCTGTGAGAAGCAGGAAGTGCAGGATTTCGTGTGAGTCTCGATGGATTTTTAAAGCAGCAATCATTTACATGGCAAAACCAACCTGGTTATGCTGTGTAAATGATCCCCGCTTTAAAAAAACACAAAAAAACTGCCAGGCTCACAAGAAATCCTGGACTTCCTGCTTCTTGCAGGCTATTACTAGTATATAAACACATTTGGCGTAAAAATATGGTCATCATTATCAACTCAGAACCTTGTACTAGTTCTTTGGGTTAGACCCCCTACTTCTATGTAGCAGAGGCACCTTCACTGGATCTTTTGTACATCTCTTCACTATTGGTCCAGACATAAGAGGGAGGTGGAAAATGTATGCACTAGTAACTAGGAGAAAAACACCTCTTACCCTTTCTTCACTGTGGAGCATACTGTAACTGGTAATACAAACCAATTTTAAGGACCCCATACATCTACGACAGATTGTCACAATTTCCTAATCCCCCAACTGGAGCATTTCTCTGTATGGCAAATCATGCAGCTAATTGAATTCCCCCAGAGTTTTTGGGTGGAAACCAGTGCCAAGTTGTTTACCACTGGAGCTGGTTGAGGAATTTTAGGTGACATATTTCCTGTATTTAAGTACTTTTGAGATATTATGTGGTTTGTATTTAAAGACAACATCTTTTCTCTGGCAGTTTGAAAACCACAGAGAAGCCACATTTTAGCCATGATAAATGTTTAAAGCATGTCCAGTGCACCAGCCCTCACAAATGGTTCCACTGCTATTGATTGTACATATCTCTTGTAGAGATGTGCACCGGGCATTTTTTGGGTTTTTGTATTTTGGTTTTGGATTCGGTTCCGTGGCCGTGTTTTGGATTCGGACGCGTTTTGGCAAAACCTCCCTGAAAAGTTTTTGTCAGATTCGGGTGTGTTTTGGATTCGGGTGGTTTTTTTTTACAAAAACCCCTCAAAAACAGCTTAAATCATAGAATTTGGGGGTCATTTTGATCCCATAGTATTATTAACCTCAATAACCATAATTTCCACTCATTTTCCAGTCTATTCTGAACACCTCACACCTCACAATATTATTTTTAGTCCTAAAATTTGCACCGAGGTCGCTGGATGACTAAGCTAAGCGACCCAAGTGGCCGACACAAACACCTGGCCCATCTAGGAGTGGCACTGCAGTGTCAGACAGGATGGCACTTCAAAAAATAGTCCCCAAACAGCACATGATGCAAAGAAAAAAAGAGGTGCACCAAGGTCGCTGGATGACTAAGCTAAGCGACCCAAGTGGCCGACACAAACACCTGGCCCATCTAGGAGTGGCACTGCAGTGTCAGACAGGATGGCACTTCAAAAAATAGTCCCCAAACAGCACATGATGCAAAGAAAAAAAGAGGTGCACCAAGGTCGCTGGATGACTAAGCTAAGCGACCCAAGTGGCCGACACAAACACCTGGCCCATCTAAGAGTGGCACTGCAGTGTCAGACAGGATGGCACTTCAAAAAATAGTCCCCAAACAGCACATGATGCAAAGAAAAAAAGAGGTGCATTAAGGTTGCTGTGTGACTAAGCTAAGCGACCCAACTGGCCGACACAAACACCTGGCCTATCTAGGAGTGGCACTGCAGTGTCAGACAGGATGGCACTTCAAAAAATAGTCCCCAAACAGCACATGGTGCAAATAAAAAAAGAGGTGCACTAAAGTCGCTGTGTGACTAAGCTAAGCGACCCAAGTGGCCGACACAAACACCTGGCCCATCTAGGAGTGGCACTGCAGTGTCAGACAGGATGGCACTTCAAAAAATAGTCCCCAAACAGCACATGATGCAAAGAAAAAAAGAGGTGCACCAAGGTCGCTGTGTGACTAAGCTAAGCGACCCAAGTGGCCGACACAAACACCAGGCCCATCTAGGAGTGGCACTGCAGTGTCAGACAGGATGGCAGATTTAAAAAATAGTCCCCAAACAGCACATGATGCAAAGAAAAAAAGAGGTGCAATGAGGTAGCTGGATGGCTAAGCTAAGCGACCCAAGTGGCCAACACAAACACCTGGCCCATCTAGGAGTGGCACTGCAGTTTTCTAACGAGAGGATGAGTGCTTCCATCCTCATGTGACTCTGAACTGCTAGCCATGAACATAGGCTAGGGCCTCAGCCGTTCCTTGCCACTCCGTGTCGTAAATGGCATATTGGCAAGTTTACACTTCTCATCAGACGCTTTTCATTTTGATTTTTGGGTCATTTTACTGAACTTTTGTTTTTTGGATTTTACATGCTCTCTACAATGACATTGGGCATCGGCCTTGGCAGACGACGTTGATGGCATTTCAACGTCTCGCCCATGACTAGTGGCAGCAGCTTCAGCACGAGGTGGAAGTGGATCTTGATCTTTCCCTATTTTATCCTCCACATTTTTGTTCTCCATTTTTTAATGTGTGGAATTATATGCCAGTAATATATCAATAGCAATGGCCTACTGTACCGTACTGCTATATATTATATACTGGTGGTCAGCAAAATTATGCACTGTCCTCCTACTATATATACTGCACACAACAACTAAAATGCACCACAGGTATGGATGGATAGTATACTTGACAACACAGAGGTAGGTAGAGCAGTGGACTACTGTACCGTACTGCTATATATTATATACTGGTGGTCAGCAAAATTATGCACTGTCCTCCTACTATATATACTGCGCACAACAACTAAAATGCACCACAGGTATGGATGGATAGTATACTTGACGACACAGAGGTAGGTAGAGCAGTGGACTACTGTACTGTACTGCTATATATTATATACTGGTGGTCAGCAAAATTATGCACTGTCCTCCTACTATATATACTGCGCACAACAACTAAAATGCACCACAGGTATGGATGGATAGTATACTTGACGACACAGAGGTAGGTAGAGCAGTGGACTACTGTACCGTACTGCTATATATTATATACTGGTGGTCAGCAAAATTATGCACTGTCCTTCTACTATATATACTGCGCAAAACTTAAATGCACCACAGGTATGGATGGATAGTATACTTGACGACACAGAGGTAGGTAGAGCAGTGGACTACTGTACCGTACTGCTATATATTATATACTGGTGGTCAGCAAAATTATGCACTGTCCTCCTACTATATATACTGTGCAAAACTTAAATGCACCACAGGTATGGATGGATAGTATACTTGACGACACAGAGGTAGGTAGAGCAGTGGACTACTGTACCGTACT
Source organism: Pseudophryne corroboree (assembly GCF_028390025.1). Taxonomy (NCBI): domain Eukaryota; kingdom Metazoa; phylum Chordata; class Amphibia; order Anura; family Myobatrachidae; genus Pseudophryne; species Pseudophryne corroboree. The sequence goes on from NC_086446.1 coordinate 245,559,679, forward strand.
GATATAATACTGGTGGTCACTGGTCAGCAAATTCTGCACTGTCCTCCTACTATATACTACAATGCAGCACAGATATGGAGCATTTTTCAGGCAGAGAACGTAGATATTTTCAGCACACTGAGCACAGATATTTGCAAGCACACTGAGCACAGATATTTGCAGCACACTGAGCACAGATATTTGCAGCACACTGAACACAACTGAGAGAACGCTGCACACGTCCTCTCCCTATCATCTCCAATGCACGAGTGAAATGGCGGCGATGCGCGGCTCCTTATATAGAATACGAATCTCGCGAGAATCCGACAGCGGGATGATGACGTTCGGGCGTGCTCGGGTTAACCGAGCAAGGCGGGAAGATTCGAGTCCGCCTCGGAACCGTGTAAAATGGGTGAAGTTCGGGGGGGGGGGGGGGTCGGATTCCGAGGAACCGAACCCGCTCATCACTAATCTGTTGAGGTCTGGTATGTAATACCGGTGCTCAGGAGACCGACGCCGGAACCCCGACTCCCGGAATGACAGCAAGCTCGGTGCGCTCACCACGCTTCGGGCCGTTCCCCCTCAGGTGGTGGCGTGAAACACCAATCAAGCAGGAAATCCGGGATTCTGGCGTCCCTTCAGCTGGTAAATTAACTGCATCCCATCTGTTTTTATTTATATAATCTATTTGCCAAATGAAATTGTGAGCTTGTTAGTGTTCCAGTAATAGTGCATGTCTGTAGAGGAGCAAAACTGTCATTGTGTATCTTTATCCTGCACAATAGATATTGATTGCTTTGAACTTCTCTTCGCTGCATGCAAGTGTTTTTACGTGATTGCTATTATATTGGTCCATTCGCCCTATTACTTTCCCACCAAAAACTACAGCATCATTCCTTAATTTTCCTTTTAAACTTCTTTTCTCCCCATTTACATTTTTTTAAGTTCATTTGTTTCTGTTGAGGCAGGGGTTCTCCCAGATTGACCCCTGGTGGCTGAAATGTTCCTCTATAACTTGCAAACCTATAGACAGGGTGCTGGCAGGTACAAAGTAGATAGGCCCAAAAGTGGTTGTGTGACCTTGCTCCCAAGATGTCATCCCCCCCCCCCCCCCCCGGTCCCTCACATTCACTCACATTTCCATGCTCTTCCCAGTTTAGGCTATCAGTTGAGCTCTGGGCGGCCCAGCCTATATAGAAAGAATTACAATGCAACTCGAGTGAAAAATCCAATGAGTATTTCCCACCCATTATATAATTTTAAGTAGAATACAGTTAACTGTTTAAAAGAAACTAAATGTCAATGAGTAAACTGCAAAACTGCAGGAAGTGCATGTTTCCGATTTTGTTACTCCATGTTCTGATTTTATATGAGCTATTGCACCAACATGACAGTGATTGCTGAGGTGAACAGTTTTGCTGCTACTGTTTGTAGGAGCTGGTGGACTGTAGCTTTCCTGGCTGTATGCAGGCCAGGTGGTGTAATGCAGCTTGTATTACTCCCACAGGCTAAAGCAAGTTTTTATATTGGGGGACTAGCTATTTTAATAAAAAATTTTTTACCCACAATATATGTTGAAAGGGGTGGTCTGAAGGTTTCCAACTGTCGGGATCTCGGCGCACAGTATACCGGCGCCGGAATCCCGGCAGCTGGCATACCGCCAGTTTATCTCCCTCGTGGGGGTCCACGACCCCCCTGGAGGGAGAATAAATAGCACCGTGCCCGCAAGGGGCTCATTTGCGCTCGCCATGCTGTCGGTATGCCGGTGGTCGGGCTTCCGGCGCCGGTATGCTGGTCGCCAGGAGCCCGGCCGCCGGCATACCATACCACACCCGTTGAAAGAAGAGTGCGCTAGTGCATAGACTTCCATCTTCCTGTTCTCCAGAGAGGCTCCATACCCTATCCCAAGATGGCTATCAAGATCTCTACTGAGTATGTGTGGAGCCATTTTGGAACTGAGATAGAAACTGTGAAGAGTGACATGGTGGTTGACAAAAGTCTCTTACTTAGCTCCATAAAAACCTGTAATTACCTGCAATCCAGAATGTTTTCTAGCATCCCTGCACAGCTACCCATTTGCAGCATACAGTCATCGGCTGGTGAGCTGTATAAAACCCCACTCCACTCAAGCTCCAATCCATCAGTAGTGCACATGTAACTGTGAGTATGGCTGTACCTGCTTCATTCACTTACTGTGCTGAAAAAACACAAAGGCCAGTGCTTACTGATGTGCATCCGCATGCTGACACTCTGGTGATGGCGCTGCAACTGGATAAAGACAACTGGATCAAAGGAGGAGATAATGTTTGAGAGTAAAAATAAGAGAGACAGAAGGGGAGGAGGAGAAAACACAGAGGGGTAGGAGAGAGAGAGAGAAAGAGAAAAAGAGAGGGGGGGAGCAGGAGAGTGAAAAGGGGAAAACAGCAAAACAGAGAGGTAAAGAGAGAAAGAGAGTAACAGCTAAAAGGGAGAGAAATAGAGAAGAGCATGAAAAAAAAATAAGGGGGGGGGGAGAGAGAGAGATGGGGAAGGGAGATATGGTGTAAGAGGTGGAGATGGTAAAAAGTGAGGTGGAGATCTGAAGAGAGAGATGAGGAAAGAGACATAGGAGAAAATAGAAAAAAAAAACACAGCCAATGCCTTGGACAACATCTAGTAACCAATAAATATGAGCATACATTTTTTTTAGGGATAAGATAAGCACTGCTTCAGTCTGTGCAAACAACCATGTTCAAATAGGCTACACTCCTTCAGGTTTGCAAATGAGGTATGCTGCCATAAGTTTTGTTGATGTATCTCTTAGTTATTATTATGCAAAGTTGTAATTTATTACCCACAAATAAATATGTTTGCTACTTCTTTAGTTTTCTCACAAGTATTAATTAATAAATGTCCCCTCATGGTGATTTGAAATTAGTTAAATAGAGTGTAAAGGCATATGTGTGCAAATTACCACAGGACACTGGAAGCTGAAGAAGAATATTTTTACTAATGAACAAATGGCTGCAGCAGCCTCCTTCATGTGTAACAAAAACCTTCCTGTGTAACAAACACTTCCTGTATGCCAAGTGGATAGCAATGATGCAATCCACACACAGTATACATCTATGCAGAGGATGTTATATTAATGTTGTTATTGGAGGACACAGGGAAACATTCATAAAATCTAGTGAAAATTCATCAAATCTAGTGAAAAGGAAAAGGTGATGTTATGCATGGCAAGCAGATTGTAACCATCATTTCTTTAGTGTAGTTAAGAAAATGAACTGATTGGTTGCTGAGTCATACTGTATTTTATCAATGTCCCCCAATGACTTATGCTATAATATATTGTCTGATTGACTACAGGCCCAAATTCTAGATTATAGGGCACCAAGAAGGGATTATCTATATATAGATTGTTAGATTAGTTGGGATGGCACATACTGGACACAATGGTTTCCTCAATGACTAAAGATAAAAGCACTAGTCAGTTAACATTAATGACCCATTTATCAATAACACAATAATCTCTCTATGCTCTTCATTTGTACAGTCATTTTTTGCATCACAGAGTGCTTGTAGATCAAGCTCAATGAATCTTAAATTCTTTTAATATGACAAGAATATGGCCATAGAGAACTATTGACATAATAGAAAGAGATCTCTTTTAACATCAAATAAGACATTGGGCTGACAAAATGTACAATTGAAATTTTGCAACAGGACAGTGTATTGTTACCTCATGAAATGTAATATCATTTTTTTGTAACAATTTATGTGTGTCGATATTATAGTTACATTTTTAATGTGTTATAATATAGGGGTAATTAAGGTTAACTGACTAGCAGTTGTATCTTTAAGCACTGGTGATTTCTTTTATTGGATAATAGGTCCCAGTTACCTACCATTAGAAGCTGCTGTCAGTTCATATTTTATAGTATTGCACTTACTTTTGTTTTTTAGACTGGTTAGTGCCTTTTTTTCTTTTTCACAGTGGTTTCCTGGCTACTCACTGGCCAACTTACTCAACATTGGACAGAACACCCCAACACAAGAACAGCTACTTATGCCTCCCTTTGTCACTATAAATATATATATATATATATATATATATACATACAGTATATATATACTACGTAGACAACAGTGATTTTACTTGCCTTACCCCACTGTGCAAGCAGAATGATGTGAATGCAATGTATTCACGCAGACTGATGTTCTGGAACTCTGTCCATTTGAATAAGTGGATAACGGTATCCTTTGACTACTGACATAATTTAGACCCATCTATAGAATTGTTTACTCACAATTGTACTTAATATCTGGGAGTGAAGTCCATGTAGTTTTAAATGGGCTCTGATTTGCCTGGTGGACCAACTATTTAGTACATCTTGATCCTACTTGGTTGACTACATTGTTCGCTACAACTTTTTGATACTTCATAATTGTTTCAAGTTTGTGCTACTACAGAGATTAACACCCTGATGAAGTCTCATGAGAATAAATGCATAGGATAAAGAGACTGTAAGATCCACAGTGGGGATTCATTTGTGAGAACCTGTACCTCTGGAGTAGTGACAAAATAAATCTGACTTCAGGAATGAGAATTTTACAGCTATTGGCACAAATGTGCATTGTATTACTATGCTTTAGTAATGTGTGAATTTACATGTTTTAATACATTTTTTGTGCAAATTGTGTTTTATTGAATTGAATTCAACATATCAAAATAGGATAAACATACATCACAAATATGAAAAGAGGCAAATATAGTAAACAACAATCCTCAGTACAGTCATCAATATAGGTCAAGGGTTTCACAGGTTTACATTATGCTTTAACTACATTTAAATATATCACCTGAGAAGCAAATGGAATGATACTGGAGTCCAGAAGAATGATGCAGACAAACCTATCATAAAACTTGTGATGAGAGCACAACAAACCGAAATCCAAAATTACATAGGGAAAAGGGGAGAGAGAAAACAAAGAAAATGAAAAAGAGATAAAAAGGAGAGAAATAGAGACAGAAGAGAAGTATAAAAGTATGAAAGACCTGATCCGATGCACATGAGGAAGTAATAAGATAAGAAAAAAGTGAGCCAATAGGAGAAACATCTAAATATATGTTGGTCTAGGGGTTCTGAGGTGGGTTAGTTCAGAGGATCTTTTTGAAGGTAGGGGAGTCTTTAAAATTCATCCATCTAAACCAGGTGTCTCTGAAAGATGTATAACCGTTATCAACAGAAGACATTATATCATCCATTTCCATGTAGAGGACAATTCCATTGAACCAATCTACAACCGTTGGGGGGAAGGAGATCGTCATCAAACAGGGATTACAGATTTCGCAGCATTGTGTAAATTATTTTTTATAGCTTGAGACAAACCCAGACATGAAGTGAAAGAACGGGTCTGTGGGAACTTCTTCTCACAGTATTTTAGTATAGAAGGAGAGAACCTCTTTCCAACAGGGTTGGAGAACAGGGTAGAGTCACCAAACATGAAATGTGTTTCCAGGTCCATTAGCGCATCGCCAGTAAATATTAGAGACACCAAGTCCCATCTTGGAGAGGATATCTGGGCCATCTTGAATTCAGTTTATAATGCGTCTAAATGATTAGCATGCTAGCGGAACAAGCATGAGCTAGTCTAAATATTTTTTCCCATTTATCATCATCCAAATAAGCACCAGCTTGGATATTATTATTTTTTTAACTTGTTACTTTTTTATTGAAATATTTTTCAAGTTTACAACAAGATACAAACATACAACAAAACAAACTTCTACATGTCCATGAGCCATAATAAAAAAATAAAAATGGATACAAGCATACAGACGGTTGAGTGTTGTGCTTATTAATTCAAACATACGTCTCCTTAGGAATACATAAAGCGTATTGATGTTGAAACATTGCAATTACATTTACATAGTATTTTTGTGTCATAAGCCTCTGCGAGACCAAAGCATCTATGTTTACCATCAGTGTGAAGTTGGGACTGCCACCATATTCAATTCTGTGGCAATGCGTGAAATATTCCACTTAATCCATTTAGAAAAGTATTGGGTGATTGTACCTTTGGCTCTATACATGAATCGTTCATGGCCCGTCACCTCATTCACCAGCACTCTCCAGTGATAAATGTTAGGTAAGGATGGAGCAAACCAGTTACAGGCTATTAGAACCTTAGCAAGAGCAGTGAGACATAGGACATATTTGTAAATTATGGGTGTGTGGGACTCTTCAAGATCCAAACCAAAAATGCATAGTGCAGGTGTCATGGGTGGTAAAGTAGTTTCTGTGAGCAAAATATCCGCCCATACAGCCCTCCAGAAGTCATATATTCCTGGACAGGACCACAACATGTGCCAGAAGTCTGCATCAAAGGCAGCGCATCTAGGACAAGTGGTGACCGATCTCATGCCCGCCCTGCACATGGAGACGGGAGTGCGATAAACCCTATGCAGAATGTAAAATTAGATTTGTTGGTACCTTATACATGGGGTCAAATATTTAGTAGTACGCAATATATGCACCCATTGATCCTCTTCGAGTGTGCCTATATCCCGTTGCCCCCGTACTCATAAGGGGTCAAAGAGACGTGTGTTCAACCAAGCATTTAGAGTTACATATATGGATGATATCTGGCCCCTAGTGCCTAAACGCATAATCTGGTCCTTGACCGGGGAGTCAGAGATTGCTGGGGGGTAGGGGCCAAACTGTGCTGTTACTGCATGGTGAAGTTACAAATATCTGAAGAAGGCTGAATTGGGGACTGGGAAAATCCTGTTGTATTTGCTGAAAAGATTTGAAAATGCCCTCCTTATAACTGAGCGATTTCCTTAAGGCCAGTTCGTATCCAGACATTTTCTTCTGACAGCTGTAGTAGCTCTCTAAGTTTAATATTAAACCATATAGGGGTTTCATTATCAATGTCAGACCATTTATAGTAGGAATGGATATGCCTCCTCACAAGTAGGGCCTGATGTAGCATAGGAGGGAGATTCCCTCTTGAGGATCCAGACAGGAGAAACTGGACTAGGGAAAAATGGCCATCTTGGATATCTTGAGACCATTTCAAAGGGATTTTGATGGGTAGATTCTGTAACATATAGAGAATTTTTGTAAGAGAATTCATGTTAAGGATCCTCAGTCTCCCAAACCAGGAAAATGTGTTTGATTTCCAAGACTGGAAATCTGTCCATAGTCTAGTCAACAGTGGAGTAAAATTAGATTCAAATAAGCTTGAGAGGTCTCTTGTAAGGGTAACACCTAGATATTTAAATTGAGAGGCTTGCCAAGAAAAAGGGAATGCTATTTTAAGTCCTGACACCATGGAAGGAGGCTCTGTAATTTTCAAGGCAACGACTTGGAATAATTTATTTTGAAATTGGAGAGATCACCGGAAGTTTTTAACTCTTCCATCAGGTTAGCAAGGGAGACTACAGGATTTGTAGTAGTGGCTAACAAATCATCGACAAAGAGAGCAAGTTTGTGTTCATTGCCTTGTAACTTAATTCCTGAGATTTTAGGGTTAAGCCTGATTGCCCTTGTCAGGGCCTCCATACAAATAATGAATATTAAAGAGAAAAGTAGACATCCCTGTCGAGTTCCATTGTTAATGTTAAACGAGCCCAACAGGAATCCATTAATCCTAATTCTAGCAGTTGGAGAACCATAAAGGGCTAAAATACGTTGGAGGCATGTAGTACCCAGTACCAAATGTCCTAGCATTCCAACCATGAAACCCCAATCAACTCTACTGAATGCCTTTTTTAAGCATCTGTAGATAGTAGGATTGTGGGGGAGTCTGAAGAGGAAATACAGTATGATGGATAAGAGTATTATCTTTAGCCACATGGCCTGGGACAAACTCTACTTAATCATTATGTATGAGAGAAGGCAAAATATATTTTAACCTATTTGCAAGAAGTTTTGCAAAAAGCTTTACATCAATGTTGAGGAGTGAAATAGGCCGGTAGCTAGGACACAAGGAGTCCCCTTAACAGATTTGGGGATGATCGTGATCTGGGCTTCCAGAGATTGACGAGAAAAAGGAGTACTATCTGAGACTGTGTTACATGCTTCCAAAAGTAAAGGAATTAGCTTGTCTCTGAAAGCTTTATAGTAAGTGATATTAAAGCCATCAGGGCCTGGGCTTTTTCCAGATGGAGTGGATTTAATAGCCACTTCAAGTACCTAAGAAGTGAAAAACTTTTCCAGTTCATCACAGATATCTCTTGGGAGTTTGGGAAACCAACTTTCACAAGATAAGAGTGAATAACCTTTTGTTTCTCATCAGTATCTGCATAAGCCACGAGGGGAGGTAAATTGTATAATGAGGAGTAGTAAGAACAGAACGTCTCAGCTATTTTTTCCGTATCATGAAAAGTATGACCTTGTTCATCTTTGATAGAGGGAATATATGAAAGGGGTCTGGCGTGGGGCTCTGACTAACATCTTGCCTGGCTTATTCACCCAATGGTAATATCTATTACAGCATTTCCTAAAGAAGAATTTAACTTTGTCCAAGTGCAATTTGTTGAATTGATAAATTGCCAAGAGCATTGGTTGGAATCAGGAGAACCAAGCGTCAAGTCAAGACAAACTGCAGCATGGTCAGACCATGTCATATAGCCCATAGATGCATCGTGGACTAACTGAAGATGTCCATGGCCTAATAGGATATAATCTATCCTAGAGTATGAGTGATGGGGGACAGAGTAATGTGTGAAGTCTCGATTAGTAGGATGGAGTATTCGCCAGGCATCAGACAGCTGGTGAGTATGGAGCAGGCATCTCAATCTTTTTGACAAATGTCTCGAAATGGATGAAGAACCCGAGGAGACGTACAATTGGTGGTCTAGAGCCCAAATGAAATCCCCCCCCACAATTAGAATTCCCTGCTTGAGAGAGTCAATCTCGTTTAAGAACTCGTTTAAGAACTTCTCAAGAAATGTTAACTGGCCTTGGTTTGGCGCAAAGATGTTTACAATTGTAAAAATTGTGTTAAAAATAGAGCAAATTAGCAAGAGACACCTCCCTGCCTCTAAACGGTGTACCCTAATATTAGTAACAGGTAAGTGTTTAGCGAACAAAATTGCTACATCCTTACACTTTGATTGGGTATAATTACAAAAATAGGCAGTGGGGTAGAATTTAGTTGGGGCGTGGATGAGGAGTGGCGGAAGTGTGTCTCTTGGACTAGCACTATATCCGCCTTATCTGCACGGAAGGAGCAGAGGGCTTGGGTCCTTTTCTCAGGGATGTTTAGACCCCTTGCATTAATTGATATTACCCAAAGAGCTGGAGCCATGTGGTATGGTAATCAGGTATCATATATGTCAGTACAAATCAGATCAGGTTCAAAATGTAGAGAAAAAGGAGGGAGATAGAAAGTAGAAAAAAGACAGAGCATCTTCTAAGTTAGAATTCCAACAGGAAAAGTATATTGAATAAGGGTGTTCGGTGCTGGCAATGGGCCAATTGAGACTATGTGGGCCTTTCGAAAGTGTAAACAACAGATCCATTTATAGCAAGTATATAAAATAGTTAATAGCATATTTTAAATGCAAGAAAGACTATATGGTGAAGGTTACTAGAACATAGTTACTTAGGAGTAGCAAACTCAATTAACTAACACATTTATATTAGTGACATTTAGCAAGTTTTTAGTATTAAAAAGAACATATGGAAAAAAAAAAAAATATATATATATATATATATATATATATATATATCTTGTAGTACTAAAGGAAGACCAAAGGACTAGGTAAAGTGATTAACATCCTTTAAAAGGCTATACATTCTGAAGTCCAAATGAGGGTGACAAAACTCTTATATCTTTATGGAAAGCACACTCAGCCCTGTCAAATAGGATCTTGTGTCTGGAGAGAGCCATCACCGTTGGATTTCTTTTTAGGATTTTGACCTTGTTGCCACCTTTCTTATTTTGTTGGATTGGGAGGTAGAGGTTTAGGCAGGTTGAAGGCTTGCCAGTCTGGAAGAGAAATGGCTTCTAAACCTAATGTAGAACAGAATTCAGGAAGATCGGCCGGGGACTGAAGTGACAGGAACTTTCTGGCATGTGTGACTTGTAAGGAGATCTGAAAGCCCCATCTGTATTTATAATGTTAAGGGTTTCAGTAGTCTCCTCTGTTGGAATGTTTGCCATGAGAGATCTTGAAATATCTGGACCCGGACTCCATTTAATTCCACTCCGTCTAACTCACGAATCTTTCGGAGAATCTCTTTTTTTACCATTCACTCACTGACTCATCACTTATTCTCTTACTTCCTGATATGTTAGGAATGAAATATGACATAGCTATTCTGCAGGTGGGGAATAGGAAAACTATGCAATTAGAATTTTAATAAACCTCTCCTAAGGGGATGAAAAGTGGGTTAACATAATGACGCCATTACCGATGCGTGGCCTGCGTAACATAAATGATAACGCCCAAACGGACACTTGGAATAAAATTTGGATTGCACCTCCAGTGTGTAGAATTTAATAAACTACAAAAATGGTTCTGTCACTTTTCACCGTATCTGCAATGGTTGCTCCTTGGGTAATGCCAAGAACCATGGATTAATATTTACTTACGTTAAGACATCTCAAATTTACATCCCTATAGATTTACCAAATTTTTAACACTTAATTATATTTACATCGGTGAAAATCAGAAACTCCCGTGCAAAGAAGTGGTAGAACAGCTAGTTTATTGATATTTAAGATGATGGCAAAACATTTTACGTGGTCAGCTGCTTTTTGGACTGATAAATTTGCCCCCTATCTCACTGGCGAGGCACAAAAAGCATATGCTGATTAATCCTCCACTGATGTGGAGAAGTAGGATCTGGTCCAAACTACCATTCTGGCATGGTTAAGACTCACTCCAGCTGGGAAGGCGCAGTGCTTCCACGAGCTGCACCACCAGGGGTCCCAAGCAACTTGCAAAATTCGCCAGACAGGTGTAAAGTTGGCTCTAGCTGCAGGTATGCACTGCCGCTCAGATTGTGGAGTCAGTAGTTGTTGACCAGTGCATAAGGACCCTAGGTCAAAGTCTGATGCCGCAGGAAATATGGTAAATATGACGGAGAAGAGACCAGGGAATGTGCGTTCTGTTAAGTTGTCAGATCACTGACCTCTGACCCCGTCTACATCCACTATTTGCGGAGACCCTGTTGTCTTACTATGATACCCCTGGACTCCAGACCCCCATTGATGTGGGTGTCTGTTTTGCTGAGTTGCCGAGAACAACTGGCTATAATAAATTCAGGGAGTGAGCTAACCCTGATTTCAGAGGCTGTCCTACGCAGGCCAGTAGAAAAAGTGCCAGGGTTAGCTGAGGTGAATTGTGTACATGTATCCACAGAAACTTTTCCTGTGTGCAAGTGAGTCTCACCCTAAAGGGGCGCACTTATAAGATAGTAGTCGTGGTCGGGCCCAAACTCCCTTACCCACTTATATTGGGATGCAATTTCCCAGGGTTTGCTGAGCTCTTGAAGGAACCTCAAGTATAACGTCTCTAAGGCCCTACCTCACAAAGTGGAGAGGGGTATAATAAAACAACCAGGGCTCTTTGAAGAAGAATGCCCTAAACAACTAGTGCCGGGCAAGAATACTTTAACTTCATATTGGGGTACTCTCCCAAATGATATAGATATGCAAAGCTTTTCCCGGGATCAAAATAAAGCTGCCCTCAAGGTTATACCCAACACGGGTGAGGCCAAGGGCATGCTAAAAAAACGGCTTTCCCCTGGTTCCTGAGCACCTTTTTAATTCACCTTGTTCTTCAGATGTCCCGTTGGCAGAAACATTGTCAGCAGAACAACGAAAAGAAGCAGTGCTCTTGGTCAGCATTACCAGGGATGTGTTTTCTCATCTGCTGCGGCGCACTAACTTGGTTGAGTAAGACATGTATACACCAGAAGAGATGGTCATAAAGCAGCAACTGTATCGCATTTCTGAGGTGTGGCATCAAGCCGTCTGACAAAAGGTGAAGTAGATGCTTCAGCTTGAGATGCTTCAGCTTGGGTCATTGAGGAGTCCCAAAGTGACTACCTACAAAAGAGGACTGATCCTCTGTCAAATATTGATGCGTCCTACTATGCAACCTACTGTTGGTGATGCACATTGGCTGAAGTCTGGTAGAACCAGCTGTTTCAGTTGCAGATATTGTGTTACTTGCCACTCGATGTTGGGCACAGATACTTTTCTCACCCCCATAGTGGTTCTAAGATCACTATTAATCACAGACTCATATGCAGAAGCTCATATGCTATTTACTTACTAAAATGTCCGTGTGGACTGTACTATGGGCCCGATTCAGACCTAATAGCTGCTGTGCACTTTTGCAGCAGTCTGCGATCAGATAGCCGCCGCCCACAGAGAGTGAAAATCCGCCTCGTGCAAGTGTACGAATGCATGTGTACGCCATTTGACGACAATGATTTTTCCAGTCTGTGCAGTTTGTGCCCAAGACTTACTTCTACAGTGCAAACAGGCTGATCCGGGCCGGAGCTGACACCACCCACCCACCCTGAATACGTTTGGGAATGCCAGCGTTTTTCCTGACGCTCCCTGAAAACGGGCAGTTACCACCCACAAATGTCCTCTTCCTGTCAATCACCTTGCGAACGCCCGTTCGATCGAAACTTTCGCATCATCCTGTTGCTGTTTGGCGACGCGCCTGGGCATTGCGGTGCATACGCATGTGCAGTCATCCGATTATCGGCCAATGTGTGATTTTGCACAACAGTGATTAGGTCTGAATCGGGCCCTATGTTGGCATGGCCAAATGTCTATGTTGCCTTCCTTGTGTCTTTTCTTTTCTACAGATTTGTATCCATATCTAGATAGTTAATATGTCAACATAATTGTTTTTGAACACTTTATTCACATGAAATAAAACATCATTTGTTACATACTTATCTACGTTAAGAATATCTATATATAATTTGTGTTGTAGACAGCATTAAGATAAATGAAGCAAATGTACTGTATGCTGCCTACGTGATGCAGGATTTCAAGTTGTCCACTTCCTCCAGCTGCAAGTTCCCCAGATGCTAATCATACACAGCTATATCATACACAAACATCTGACATCCTGCTTAATCATCTTATCTGATTACATTTCTAAATCTGTTGCCCAGATATAGTCCTTCAGTGAATAATAACACTTAACAATCAGCACTGAAGAGGTGACTGGCTGAGGAATCAAGTGCATTGTGTGGTGGAGGAGCTGGAGTGTTATCTTGTGGATACGCAAGAACGTGTGCAATCAGACCAGGCTTTATGATTGTGGAATCCATAGAACCATGTGTATAAAATACAAACGCAAGCTTTATGTGGATGAAATAAACATTGTTTAGAAGTGATTAGAATTACAGGGTAAGATGCCTACGTGGTTCATCCTTGGTAAAAATGTGTTCTGAACAGGCAACTATGTGAACATGTTAATTCCCTTTTAGGCATGTGTAATAAGGAAGCAGTATCAGCTTTCCCAGGTTACCTAATTCCTTGATCAATATTTCCCATATTACAATAATCTCTAGATATACTGTACATTTCATTTCGACCTGATCGCACGCTGCCGTTTTTTGCAGCGCAGCGATCAGGTCACTACTGCTCATGCGTATGCACCACAATGCACAGGCGCGTCATACGGGTACAAAGCGGATCGTTGCTGAGCGATGGATTTAACGAAGAATCCATTCGCACAGCCGATCGCAAGGAGAAAGACAGGAAGAAGGCGTTTATGGGTGCCAACTGACCGTTTTCTGGGAGTGTTTGGAAAAACGCAGGCGTGTCCAGGCATTTGCAGGGCGGGTGTCTGACGTCAATTCTGGGACCAGACAAGCTGAAGTGATTGCAAGGGCTGAGTAAGTTCAGACCTACTCAGAAACTGCACAAAACTTTTTTGTAGTGCTCGGCTGCACATGTGATCACACGCTTGCAAAGCAAAAACCACTCCCTTATAGGCGGCGACTATCTGATCGCAGCGCTGCAAAAAATAGCTAGCAAGTGATCAACTCGGAATGACCCCCTTTGTGCATTGTGGTGCTTGTACAGTAGGTAGAAATGAACAAAACAAGGCACTATTGTGTGACATTCACAAAAGGGTAAATTAAGTCTTTTTTGTTCTAAAAAATCCTAATGCATGTTGACAGGCTCGTGACGGGGGGGCAAAGGGGTCATCTGTACCAGGCCCTGTGGTTCAGAGGGGCCTCGAGCTTCAGGGGCTCAAAGAACAGGGCAACAGTGCCTAATCATTTTATTATTTAAACTGTATACAAATGAAATTAAAGAATCAAATTAATAGGCAGCACCAACTCCCGAATACTACCCCCACCCCCCTCCACTTACCCTGTCATTTGCCCGGTCCCGGTGGTCTGTGCTATGTTGATGACATTGCAACGTTATTACACATGATGCTGTGTCGGCCCTTCGCTGTCTGTCCCTGCTGCAGCCAAGGAGTAGCCCAGTAGGAAATCGCCGTGACAATGCCTATTCTATACCTTGTATAAAACACGCTAAAAGGTTAAAGAACACAGTACGCAATTGGCGTATGGAATACCGTAAGAGTACGCACGTAGCGTAACGAACGCTTAGCCGTGGATGAGACGCACAAGCGGCACGTTCGCTCACGGCTTAGTGCGTACAGGCAAGCACGCTATGGGCTGCCGACCAACGTAATGATACGCTATCAGCGTAGCGGACGCTCGGGACCACGAGGAGATCACAAGTGGCGCTGACGCTCACAGTGTTAAACCTTTATAACTATACCATAAACAATGTACTTATACCGTAAACCCTTGTGCAGTGATAAGGTGTAAATGCAACACAGTGTAACCTTGTTAGTTTAAAAGCTGTATGAGCGTATGTGGCGCTCAGAGAACCCCTTAGCAATATAATAAACAGTCAAATACCGGTCTAAGGGTCTAACGCCTTTTAAGGAAATGAATGAACGTTCAATTGCAAAAGAATAATACAATACAAGTTATACACTACCAAGATAACATAAAATACCTAACCGGATAACTACACATAAAATACAATACAGATACAATTACATTTAAAGGGGGAAAGGAGAGAGAGAGAGAATGGCTTATAACATTAAATAAGAGACAATATGGTTGCAGAGAACTTACGCACCAGGGGAAACAATCGCAAGCGCCTTTTCTGGATATCCAGCTCCCGATTATCAGCAATGAGAACCGTTGAAGAGAGTAGAGAGCTGGCCCAGATCGGCTTGTCCTTTTATACACTACACACAATACAGTACAATGGCTCCTACATTCTTATTGTTCATTGGACACAGGAATTCGTCTTCGTATAATAACAAAAGGTCATAGGTTGGTTCATACAGGTGGGCTGTGACTATTTCTAACTGCTCAGGTGGGTGGGAAACTGGGTTTCCCGCCGCATGGGTAATAAAGTGCAAATATAGTAAATGTCCATAAACTTCTTATGTCCATAACTATACGCACGAGCGATTAATCCGCTTCAAACCAACACCGGAATATTGCTAATTATATTCTCTTCCGATGGATACTAAACACCACTGTGTAACCCCTGTCTGACCCTTCGTATCAAACAAAGAGGGATCTCTTTGTCTCTGAACATACTACATTAACTAAACTTTCAGATTCTATCAAAGGGACCATAATCTACAAAATACATTATATGATTAAAATATGTTAAGATTGAGTCGCCCGCTAGGCGTACACAAACTCTACCGTAAATGCGCATACCGCGCGTCCGCGAGTGCACGCGACCGCGAGTATACGCACGCACGGGAGGGCTCATGCACGTGCAGCGGGCACACGCATGAGGTGCATATATGGCAGTGTGTAGCGTGATATTTTTCTGACTTTGACAGTCCACCCTTTGGCAGTCACCAATAACTGCCACTTCCTAAAACATTTCAAAAAGAGAAAAATATATGTCATGTATAATACATTTCTATGATTGGGTAGGGGAGGAGAGGAGAAGGTAGGAAAAAGGTATGACCTAGTGAGATAGCAGAAGCATGTGTGTATGAATCCATGTTTGGGGGGTCATGTATCATCGTGCCGTACGTGTTTTAAATCAAGCTTCGAGGTATTGCGAAGTATACATTTGAATTCCTTCTTATCCCGTGGTACGGGTCTGTGGATGGGCTGTCAAACTTTACCGAGCTCTCTTCGGCTTTTGGTTGCAACAAAATGGGGGAGCACATTTTAGTTGATGATACATGAATGGGGGAATATGTGAGTGCTGATATCTGTGCCTATATTCCCTATCGACTATGTGTTTTATTACCTGAAGGTTGTAGAGATGAAGATAAAGAACAATTATGGTAAATGCAGTGATAAACTATGTGAGTTTAATATGCATTTGCCGATTGAGGTCTTGTCTTGTGTCTTGTCTTGTCTTGTCTTGTCTTGTCTCGATGTACATGTTGACTGTAGTCTCCCGATGCTTTTGCCAACAATGCGAGCAAAGCTTTATCAATGTCCATAGACTTACAAAAAGTGTTGGGCTAGCGTAAAATTTAAAGTACTAGGGATATGGGGGTCTATGGCATAGTCCATCAATTGTCTGTGTAAAAGGTTGTCAAATTCTTCTTCCAAGCGGATGTCTTTTTACCTTGGAGGAAAACAAAGGAGAAACGGGTGAAAGAAACGGACCGTGGTATCACATTTTCATCACAACATTGTCTCTATCGTTGGGTCATAAACCAAATCAGTCGTTGTTATTACAGTATCTTCACTTCTTAAACTCATCACTCGGGCGCTACGTTTACACTTTGTTAAAACCCGAACGCATCTAAATATCAGACCGACCAATATGATGACACCCAGAGTACACAAAAGAAATTTCCCTACATCCATGATAATTCCTTGAGTCCATTCTCCTAAACCAGAGAACCAATTTTGTGGGTTCAACCATGACACCCAACTGGTCAGCTCATTACCCACAGCGGCAAGGGTGAGATTGTGTTTCCTTCGGAACTCCCACTTTAATTGCAAAATGTCATCCATCTTTTTGTCTATGACCTCGACCGGGTCCTCAGTGCTGTTTGTAATATATGTGCAGCACTTTATTCCATACTGAGTCGCTAGGGTAACACAATACCCGCCTGTCACAGCTGTGAGATAATTGAGAATCATCCTATGCTGAACCAGTTCTGTTTTATAAGCTTGGAGCTCCCTTCCGGTATACTTGAATGTGTCATCATACATTTCAGTGATATTGTCTAATAAATTTGCAAGCGCAGATATGTATTTATAATTTATCACTCCTCTGGCGGTACGAGTGATATCTAACGCGATTAGGAATTGAATCCCGGTGGATTCATTGATCAGGTCAGAGGCCGGATGCTCTGTTCTTTCTATTAGGTGCCGTTTAACAATGTGTTCGTAATGAGTGTGAGTATAAGGAGCTTGGGCACTGCGGTGAATATCCTTCATTTTTGTGTGGGATACGGTCATTACCTCAGGCAGTACTTTTCCAATATAACATAACCCTTCTGAGTTTGGGGCAAGCCACTTATACGCCTTTCTCCCGCATATGAAATATGCATCATCGGGGAGAACATATGGGACGGAGTAGGACATTACCATATTACACATTTTCCATATGAAATCTCCTAACCCTAATTCTCCCATCTGTTTAGTACACGTATCAGTTTGTACGATATGTGCACAGTATCCTGGTGATACCTCTCCAACTCTCATGGTTCTACTTCCTAGGGTATACCTATATCAGAAATATTTTCCACTACCGGATATGTGGCGTATAAGTTCTGTATCTGTAGGCATTCTATCGGCTCTGTATGAAAAGGTCATGGTTTGGTTATTCCATGACACTTCCCAATTTCCCGGCTTTCGGGGATTGGAAATGTTAAAACATACTAGGGATCTATCCACATGATATTGGTGGAGCTTCAAACTAGGAGGACTGGAGATATTAAACCTCCTGTCCACCGGCCTCCCACCACTTAGCTCAAGTACCTCCCCTATAGTTAAAGGGAAGGGCACTAATCCTGATTTGCTATGGCCTTGAGGTACTTGAGAGCATACCCAACAATCTGTCTGATTTAACACTTTACCCACTAAGGAGTGATAGTCACTCAATGGATGCCGGTCCATGTGGATATTAAAACTGGATTGGCATTTCTTGATACACCCATCCTCAACTACACTGTCACAGAGTCTACAGATACAGTTCTCTTCAGCTAACAATCCTTCACAATTTCTTCTATTGTCAATGCTACCAGATTGTTTTCTGATACTCGCCTTTACTCGGTGATTATGTTGTTCTTGGAAATCTACGCCTCCATCTCTGTCATCAGAACCCATTCCAGAACCTCTCTCGACCTCCATGGTACTCTCGCCGGAACAGACCGCTCTGGTCAACATCATGGTCAACAGGAAAATCCGGATCACAGTCTCTTGGGGCAAGTCCATCTTATAGGAGGAAATGGAGAAAAATGAGAAGGGGGAAAGAAACAATTGAGGGAGATGGGATGGGAAGTGGAGAAAAACAATAAAAGGGAACAGGGAATCGACAACTGCCTCCGATCTTGTTATTCTCAATGCTCAGGTGCCGTTTCAGTCCTCCTGAAACAGACACTCCAGTGATACAACTTCCTCTACCGTCTGTTCTTTATCACGGGACCTCTCTGGATCAGCAACCTTCTTACAATGGGACGAATGAACCCAAGTCTCTCTCTCGGCAACCTTCAATGCTGTCGTGCTAATCAATAAGACTTGGTATGGTCCTTCCCATCTGTCAATAAGGCAACCTGAGCGTAGAAAATTCCGTATCATTACATAATCCCCAGGTTCAATGTCATGACAATTACTATCTGGCAGATCAGGAATCACTAACTTCAAATTATCATTCTGATTCTTTAGCTGTTTACTCATCTTAACCAAATACTTTACAGTCACTTCATTGTTACACTTCAAATCATCCTGAGGGTTAATCATGACATGCGGTTGTCGACCAAACAGAATTTCAAAAGGGGACAGATTAAGAGGGGACCTGGGAGTGGTTCTGATGCTGTATAATACAAGGGGAAAAGCTTCTGGCCATGTCAATCCTGTTTCTGCCATAACTTAGCTCAATTTATTTTTAATAGTGCTGTTCACTCTTTCTACCTTCGCACTCGCCTGGGGGCGGTACGGAGTGTGCAGCTTACTATCAATTCCCATCAACTTACACATTCCTTGGAAGACATCACCTGTAAAATGGGTACCCCTATCACTTTCAATTATTCTAGGGATACCATATCTACACACAAATTCCTGTACAATTTTCTTAGCAGTAAACATTGCGGTATTTGTGGCCGCAGGAAATGCTTCGTCCCAATTTGAAAACACATCTATACAAACTAGTACATACTTCAAATTTCGACAAGGGGGTAATTGTATAAAATCAATTTGTATTACCTGAAAAGGGCCGCCTGTAGGTTCTGTTGGTATTGCCTTTCCGATATTCTTCCTCAAGCAGGTGAGGCATGACATTGCTCTCTTTCCCGCAGGGGAAGAAAATCCTGGGGCGCACCAATATGCTCTTACCAACTTGCACATCCCTTCCTTGCCTAGATGAGTCAGCCCATGTGCTGCTTCAGCCAAACTTGGAAGGTATGCTCTGGGTGCCACTGGTTTACCCTGTCCATCTGTCCAAAGTCCTGAGGACTCCTGGCCATATCCCTTTGCCCCCCAAACTGCCTTTTCCTGTGTGGAACACAAATTTTGCATGTCACACAATTTCTGTGTGTTGACGGTATTAAATACCATAAGTTGTGTGGTGTCTGTCTGTCTGGGGGTACCAGCTGCTAACTTAGCAGCTTCGTCTGCTCGGCTGTTACCAAGTGATACTGGGTCTTGGCTATATGTATGTGCTTTACACTTGATAACAGCTACTCTGTCGGGTTCCTGTATCGCTGTTAGAAGCCTTTTGATGTGAGCTGCATGCGCTACCGGTGTACCAGCTGCCCTCATGAAATTTCTGAGGCGCCATAGGGCTCCGAAATCATGGACTACCCCAAAGGCGTATCTAGAATCGGTGTAGATATTGGCTGACTTGCCCTTAGCCAATTCACATGCTCTGGTTAGGGCAACCAGTTCAGCAACCTGGGCTGAGTGAGGTGGGCCTAGCGGTTCTGCTTCTATGGTGCCTTGGTCATCTACGACTGCGTATCCAATACACAAGTCTCCCGAGTCCGTCTGTCTGTGACAACTACCGTCAGTGTAGAAAGTAAGATCTACATCTTCCAGTGGGTTGTCACTGATGTCAGGCCTTGCCGTGAAATTTTGGGTCAAATACTCCATACAATCATGCATGTCATCTCCTGTATTAAATCCTCCTTCCCCATCACTCTCATCCTCCACCCTTTGTGCCTGTGCAGGCACACCTGGGAGATACGTTGCAGGATTTAATGCACTGCATCTCTTTATGGTGATGTTTACGGGGGCCATTAATGCCAATTCCCATCTTGTAAACCGCGCTGATGAGACGTGCCTGGTTTGGGCAGAATTCAGCAAGGCTGATACTGCATGTGGTGTATGGATTGTGAGGTTGTGTCCTAGCACTACATCTTCATTTTTGTAACTAGCAATGCTATCGCTGCAACACTTCGCAAGCATGTGGGGAGGGATCGCGCTACCGTATCTAGCTGAGCGCTGTAGTATGCTACTGGCCTGCTGGCATCACCGTGCTTTTGGGTTAGGACGCCTGCCGCGCAACCAGCACTTTCTGTTCCGTACAGCTCAAAGGGTTTCCCATAGTCTGGCATACCTAATGCTGGTGCCTGCGTTAGGCACTGTTTAAGTCTCTCAAATGCCATCTCGGATTCGTCTGTATGCGAAATCCGATCAGGTTTGTTTGATGAGACCATCTCCTGCAAAGGTAATGCTAGAATGGAAAAACCTGGGATCCAGTTACGGCAATACCCACACATTCCTAGAAATGTTCTGATCTGTTGCTGGGTTTGTGGCAGAGTCATGTCTCGAATTGCTTGAATTCTATCAGCGGTCAGGTGTCTCAGTCCTTGTGTTAGACAGTGTCCCAAATATTTTACTTTAGTTTGGCATAATTGTAACTTGTCTTTGGAAACCTTGTGTCCTGTGTCTGAAAGATGAAACAGGAGCTGTTTCGTATCTTTCAGGGACGCTTCCAGTGAATCTGAACATAGTAGTAGATCATCCACATACTGTATCAATACTGATCCACTCTCTGGTTGGAAAGACTGTAAACAATCATGCAAAGCCTGTGAAAATATACTTGGGCTGTCTATGAAACCTTGTGGTAATCGAGTCCATGTGTATTGGACTCCTCTGTATGTGAATGCAAACAAATATTGGCTGTCAGGGTGCAGAGGTACCGAGAAGAAGGCGGAGCAGAGGTCAATAACAGTGAAAAATTTCGCAGTGGGAGGGATTTGCATAAGGATGACAGCTGGATTTGGCACTACGGGGAACTGACTCTCAACTATTTTGTTAATCCCCCTTAGATACTGTACTAGCCTGTAACCCCTCCTCCCACTCTTTTTCACAGGGAAGATGGGACTATTGGCAGTGCTGGATGTTCTTACCAGAATGCCCTGTTGTAGCAAGCGCTCTATTACGGGGTATACTCCTAACTCCACCTCTGGCTTCAGAGGGTATTGTGGGATTTTTGGAGCTATCCTACCATCTTTTACTTGCACAACTACTGGAGCTACGTTTGCCATTAATCCATTGTCTTGTCCATCTTTAGTCCAAAGTGACTCTGGTATTTGGGATGTCATTTCTTCTACTTGGGATGAACTCCTATTTATCATAACGGTTTGTGACATTAATTTTGATGGGGAGTCTAGCATGTCTCGTACTTCCTGAGCGTGATTCTCAGGTATGTCTAAGAATACACCTTCAGGAGTACAATAAATGACACACCCCATTTTACACAGTAAATCTCTTCCCAGGAGATTAGTCGGTGCCGATGCAGCCAGCAAAAAGGAATGCTTGGTATGCAAGGGCCCTATTGTAATCTCTGCTGGTTTGCTAACAGGGTAGTGCTGTACTACTCCCGTTACTCCCATGGCTGGAATTGTTTTACCAGTGGTTCTCATGCCCACTGTCGAATTTATCACTGATTTGGCCGCCCCCGTATCTACAAGGAAATGTAATGATTTACCAGCTACATCAATTGTGATCTCGGGTTCACTTCCAAGACTTGCAATTAATTTCACTGGCTGCAGATTACAGGTGTGGCCACACCCCTATTGGGTATGGTGACCTCCCTGAATCGCGCTGGCAGCAATTACCTGTGGTGGGGGTAGATGGGAACTATCAGAGATTTGCCAGTCTCTTCTTGGGGGATACCTTTTTGTTTCCCCTGCATGTTGCTCATAGCTCCGCCCTTTTGGTCCTTGATCCCAGTGTCTCGTATAAGGTCGTTGTCTATAGGGTTGATATGAATTTTGTATTGGTCTTACTTTACAATCACGTGCTATGTGTCCCTCTCTGTGACAACTATAACATTTTATACCTCTTGACTTACCCACAGGGGTCACAGTTCTGGGCTGAGGTGGCCGGGTAGTGAGGGCCTGTATGCTCACAGCCATTAACTTATCACTCTGTGACTCCATGTGTCTGATGATATTCCGATCATGCCCAGCAGCAGCCTCTCCCAATGCATCCACCGACATACCTCTCCAATCAGGCCTAGTGGTTTGTATTCTATTCCTTAAAACCTCTTTTAGCCCGTCCATTAACACTGAAACAGCTACTTCCCTGTGGTGTACATTTGTTTTAATGTCATCTATACCAGTGTACCTAGCCATATCCTGCAGAGCCCGGTGAAAATACTCTGATGTGGATTCACCTTCTTTTTGTTTTATTGTAAAGATTTTATTCCACTTTACAACTGCAGGAAAATATACTCCTAACTGTAAGTTGATTCTCTTTACATTATCCTGATTATACTCATCTGTTAGTGGTACTTCCTCATCTAACTTGCAATCAGCGATAAACTTTAATGGATCAACACTGGGGGGTAAACATGCCCTCAAAACTGTCCTCCAATCTTTGTTATTTGGCTCTGCAGAATTTCCTAGCTCTCTAATATACTTTTGACATGCAGCTAAGTCTTTTCTAGGATCAGGGAATTCAGACATCATTGACCTTAATTCCGTTCGGGAAAAGGGACAGTGCATGGCGATGTTTCTGATCGGGGTTGCCCCTGAAGTATCAGTCTTCCCATTTGGCACTGCTATTACCCTAACGGGATTAAGTCTAATAACATCTGTCTGTGTAGATTCTACAATACTTGGTGAAATGGTTTCAGCGTAGTGCATGGTGCCGTACTAACCAGTCGATACGACCTCACCTGTCCCTCCGCTAGGGGCCTTTGATGCTAATCTTACGGGTTGAGTCGTGCCTACTGCTGTTTCTGATATGGTGGCTGCTAGGGAGAGTGCTGATATTGTTGTGGGCTCATCCTCTTGGTCACAATCCTGGGGAAAGTTCAAAACAGGGTACAACTTGCACGGATTAGTGTTAGCATTAATTACTTTGGTTACATTATCCTTAACTTCTACACATTTAACATGACCCTGAGTGCCATTCTCTGCAACCAATTTCTCTCCAGGTATGTATGGTGGTGGGGGAGCAGTGGCTATCAGTTTCCTGATAGGGTTAGATCCAGTGGCTTGCGCCAACCCCCTTTGTATTTCACCTTCCTGTTGCCACAATGTTAAATAATCATAATGTCTAATACGCCTTTTTGAAGACTTAATCAGACAAACTCTTCTCCTTAAATTCTGTAACACTTCTGGGTTAAAACTACCTACCCGGGGAAACTTTTCCCCGTCATGCACAGTCATCCTTTCCCATTCATTGCACAACATTTCTGTGTGATGACCATATTTCTCACACATGATATACCTTGCCGACCCGATTGGTCGGTTTACCAAATCAACCTGAACCTGGCTTGATCGCCCCTTACCTGAACAACTGGCCCCCATCTCTGCAGGTGCTGCTTTCACTACCTCTGACTTCAAATCAGGGTCTCCGGCAACCCTTACAAAAACCAAGATGCTCGGGGTAAGGCTGCGGTGGGGGTTTTGCTCCGAAGTCCGCCCACTTAACTCCCGTCCACGCTGGCCAATACGGCGACCAAAGTTCCCAGAGGTTCCATACCCAGCCTAGGGCACCTAAGTACGTCTACTTGCTCGGGCGTGTGGGAGTGTCTTACCCTCCCCAGCAAGTGTCAGTTGCTGGAATGTCCCTGAGTGATCAGGCTACTTCCCTTAAAATAAAAAAAATTACACAAATCACGTTAACAATGTGCAAGTAGCGTTCTTTTGAATTCAAGACACGCTAATGCACACAATCACATGCGGTACAATCGTATCTGCACACAAGCAACTAATCTTATGTGCGGAACGATCAGTGGAATCGAAAATTTCTGCTGCGAATTCCTTCAGCCTTGAGCTTCTTTGGCCTATATGGGTCTCGCACCAACCCCTCTTCGGTTGTGCTCTCTACTTCTAGTCTGCTGTACCTGAACCTCCTGTTCTGTGACCTCCTGGTCTGTGCCTGGTCTGTGACCTCCTGACCTCCTGGTCTGTTATGTACAGCAGACTCTACTGCTCATTAATGTGTCGAGTCTAACAAGGGACGCCTCCCAAGCCACCCCACGATATCACTCTCGCTAGTGTATCTCTTTCTACTGGCCTATGGTTCCCACTTCCGTAATAAAAGAGAAATCTTATATATACACACACTCTTACCACATGTACACTTTAATTTTTATTTCTGCGCAGAAATCCTTTCATTCGGTATTAGCTTAACCCAGAAGAATTGCAACAGAGAAAGTCTTTTTCTTTTAACTTTTAAACTTTTAGATTTGAGATAGATTTGTGTTATTTTCGCGTTATTTCCTTATCGCTTACTAAACTATCGTGCGGTTTGTATCATGTGGGCGTATCCGTACGCTCCGTTGCGTGATACACGCTCCGTGCGTCGACCCTTGCTGCGTACGCCCTGCCCTTGTAAGGACACGTGTACACAGACCAAGTACGTCCACAGTTACACACTACACGTTTATCAATGTGAATGATCTTTAACAGTAATCATTCACTATACACCACCCAAATCTCCCTTGTATTCTTAGGCGAGACTGTGTGCGTGCCTTTTACAATTATTTCCTTAAATATTACTTTTAACTATTAATAACAACAAATGTCTCAACACGTTATCACTAATGTGTGGCAATCAGGAGAGTGAAATACGGACAAATACTACTAACTCAGGAATACAGGTGTGTATATTTATGCGTGCGTTCGCAAAACAAAAACTAAACAGGTTTTAAAAGACAACAACGTACTGTTCCTACCTTTCGGTTCTGGATTCCTTCAGCACTCCTTACTAAGCGAAGCAGACGCTTATCTGATCAACACTACGAGGAATATTACCTCCCGCCTTTTGCTGATCGATAATGTCTGCTGAAATTACCTAGTGCAGATATGTGAAGAGCGGGCGAGTCCCCAATTGACAATGCCTATTCTATACCTTGTATAAAACACGCTAAAAGGTTAAAGAACACAGTACGCAATTGGCGTATGGAATACTGTAAGAGTACGCATGTAGCGTAACGAACGCTTAGCCGTGGATGAGATGCACAAGCGGCACGTTCGCTCACGGCTTAGTGCGTACAGGCAAGCACGCTATGGGCTGCCGACCAACGTAATGACACGCTATCAGCGTAGCGGACGCTCGGGACCACGAGGAGATCACAAGCGGCGCTGACGCTCACAGTGTTAAACCTTTATAACTATACCATAAACAATGTACTTATACCGTAAACCCTTGTGCAGTGATAAGGTGTAAATGCAACACAGTGTAACCTTGTTAGTTTAAAAGCTGTATGAGCGTATGTGACGCTCAGAGAACCCCTTAGCAATATAATAAACAGTCAAATACCGGTCTAAGGGTCTAACGCCTTTTAAGGAAATGAATGAACGTTCAATTGCAAAAGAATAATACAATACAAGTTATACACTACCAAGATAACATAAAATACCTAACCGGATAACTACACATAAAATACAATACAGATACAATTACATTTAAAGGGGGAAAGGAGAGAGAGAGAATGGCTTATAACACTAAATAAGAGACAATATGGTTGCAGAGAACTTACGCACCAGGGGAAACAATCGCAAGCTCCTTTTCTGGATATCCAGCTCCCGATTATCAGCAATGAGAACCGTTGAAGAGAGTAGAGAGCTGGCCCAGATCGGCTTGTCCTTTTATACACTACACACAATACAGTACAATGGCCCCTACATTCTTATTGTTCATTGGACACAGGAATTCGTCTTCGTATTATAACAAAAGGTCATAGGTTGGTTCATACAGGTGGGCTGTGACTATTTCTAACTGCTCAGGTGGGTGGGAAACTGGGTTTCCCGCCGCATGGGTAATAAAGTGCAAATATAGTAAATGTCCATAAACTTCTTATGTCCAGAACTATACGCACGAGCGATTAATCCGCTTCAAACCAACACCGGAATATTGCTAATTATATTCTCTTCCGATGGATACTAAACACCACTGTGTAACCCCTGTCTGACCCTTCGTATCAAACAAAGAGGGATCTCTTTGTCTCTGAACATACTACATTAACTAAACTTTCAGATTCTATCAAAGGGACCATAATCTACAAAATACATTATATGATTAAAATATGTTACGATTGAGTCGCCCGCTAGGCGTACACAAACTCTACCGTAAATGCGCATACCGCGCGTCCGCGAGTGCACGCGACCGCGAGTATACGCACGCACGGGAGGGCTCATGCACGTGCAGCGGGCACACGCATGAGGTGCATATATGGCAGTGTGTAGCGTGATATTTTTCTGACTTTGACAGCTGCACATCGGGTGGAGGCTATTTCCAGACAGCAGCCACCCGCAGACCCACTACTGTCCAACTGTGCTCCCTAGTCCCTACAGACACAAGATACTCTGATTGCAGTGAGTTCCTTTGGTTGGATGATTAGGCTCCTGGCACCCTCACCACACAGTAATCATTGTCATGAGATATATATATATATATATATATATATATATATGTGTGTGTGTGTGTGTGTGTGTGTGTGTGTGTGTGTGTGTGTGTATATATATAGAGAGAGATACATTATATGTGTGTATGTTTGGGAGAGGTGTCAAGGTTGGTTGAGGCAGAGCCGGATTTAATCCTAATGGGGCCCTAGGCACAAACTACTAAACCACAAACCACTAAACTAACCGAAGGATGATGATAATAATTGTAACCAGTCAGTGCCCACTGCCCCTAGCCCCCAGTGATCTATAGAGAAGAACGTCAAAGTGTACAAACTCACAGTACAACAGTAAATACTGTACCAGCACCAGCAGCCTCCAGGCCCCAGGGTACAGTCCTCTTTGGCCACGCCCCCAGACCATTTTTTACCTTTGAAATGTTGGGGGGTATGTCAACATAATAGATGATGATTAATTTATTAATTATTTTTTATTTTATTGTTTGTTTGTCATATAAGTTGTAATGGGATGCGTTTAATTTGCCGGCTGTTGGGAATCCCGATAGCCGACAATGCAACCAGCCAGAATCCTGGCACAACAGGATTATTCCCAGTCTTGGGTGTCCATGAGCCCACAGTGTGGCGAGCGCAGCAAACCCGCAAGGGTACTCTTAGCGCTCGCCCCGCTGCCGGTATTCTGGCTTGCGGGATGCCACTATTGGGATATTGAAAGCCGGCATCCCGTCCGCCGGTAAATCATACTACAGCCCAGATTTATCAAGCATTAGAGAGTGATAAATTGCACACTGATATAGTACCAGCCAATCAGCTCCTAACTGCCATGTCACAGACTGGGTTTGAAAACTGACAGTTGATCGGCTGATACTTTATCACCATGCTATTTATCACTCTCCAAGGCTTGATAAATCTGTGCCTGAATCCGGTATAATAGTATACATTTATTTACCTGCTTCTGTGCAGGGGCTGTCTTGGCCCATCTATTGCACTGCAGTGTACAGACCATACTTACCGACATTATTAATCTTCTCTCCGGGAGATGCCTGGAGAGGAGAAAAGGTGGGCGGTGACAGGGGTGGGGCCGAGCAAATTGCATCACTAGACCCCATCCCCTAACGGGATAACTTACGCAAATGGGCAATATTTGCATATGGGCGGGACTAAAGTGATGCGATTAGCATATAATTGCATCATTAGGCCCCACCCCCTCTGCAGATTCTACTATTTAGCTTCACATTCTGCCCACTTCACTAGGAAGTGGGCAGAATGCGAGAGGGGTGCTTACTCTTCGGGGGGCTACAGGGGACTGCCAGAGAAACCGGGTGTTTCCCACAGAATCCAGGAGAGTAGGCAAGAGTGGTACAGACAGAGGGACTTTGGGAGTCGTGACATCATGAATTGCAGACACCATGAATCTGTTAATCTCTATTAGGTGTCTCCCACTCCAGAAGCTTTTTGTAATGCGTACAAAGATCAAAATTGGCACCTATATGGCCATTCTGGGGGCCAGATGTACTAAGCTTGAAAAGTGATAAATATCACTGTGATAAAGCACCAGCCAATCGGCTCCTAACTGTCATTTTTCAAACACAGCCTGTGACATGGCAGTTAGGAGCCGATTGGCTGTTGCTTTATCACAGTGATATTTATCACTTTTCAGGCTTAGTACATCTCCCCCAATGTGAGATAAAATGGTCAAAACATAATTTCCCTATAGTCACTGGAGTGAGAGACAGTTATGGATAGACTTTGGATGTCTGCAATTTGCGATTGCTCAACGGGCCACCCAGTGCGCATTACTTTACCCAAAGTGTAGTGTGCCTACTGCTGTACTGGAAAAGGACTTACTGTAGGTGTTCTCATAGATAGCAAACTAAGCAGCAGTATCCAAAGTAGGATTGCAGCAGAGAAGGCTAATAAGATATTAGCATGCATAAAACGGGGAATTGATGCAAGGGACGAGAGTATTATACTCCCATTATATAAATCACTAGTGAGCCCACATCTTGAATACTGTGTACAATTTTGGGCACCATACTACAAAAAGGATATCCTGGAGCTAGAAAAGGTTCAGAGGCGGGCGACTAAACTAATTAAGGGCATGGAGACACTGGAGTACGAGGAAAGGCTTGCAAGGCTAGGTATGTTTACACTGGAAAAGAGGAGACTAAGAGGGGACATGATCAACATCTACAAATATATAAGGGGACAATACACAGAGCTTGCGCGGGACCTGTTTTTGGTAAGATCAGCACAGAGGACTCGTGGACACTCGCTCAGGTTAGAGGAGAGGAGATTCCGCACAATGCGGCATAAAGGCTTTTTCACGGTAAGGACAGTACGTGTTTGGAATTCCCTGCCTGAGGGAGTTGTAATGGTGGACTCAGTCAACACCTTTAAGAATGGGTTAGATAAATTCCTAATGGATAAAGATATTCAGGGTTATGGTGCGTAGGCATGCAGTATAGTTACTATAAAAAGAGGGATAAAACGCAACGGCTGACATCAGCATCTGACAAAATTTTAGACCAAAATAATCCTGCATAGAAGACCACAAATAGGTTAAACTCGATGGACAATTGTCTTTTTTCAACCTTAGATACTATGTTACTATGTTACTGTGGTTACGGACTGTGCATTAGTGAACCACAATACCAGAAAGTGCTGGGATCACATTTCTTTAACATGAAAGATAAAGGTATATAAAACCCTGACGAGCTCTATGCACTAATACACAGCCTTGTGATGGACAGGCTTTCGTGGGGCTGGCCACAGCCTCCTTGGGACCAGCCAAGCCCTAGGTGGGTGCCTAGGTTGCATGTGACAAATCCAGCTTTGTGTTGAGGGGGCGGTCAATGAAGGTCTGAAGGGGCTGAGGGGGTAGGCAGAGATATTAGTGTACTAGGCCCAAAGATTTCTGTTGCTGACGCAGCATGTTGAAGGGTGCACTTTTATTAAAACTTAGCAGACATACATCCAAAAGAAGATGGATTATTATTAAAAGTTGAATGCATTCGTGTCAAAAGCAGGGGTGAAGTACACTGCTGTATAATTAGGCTCCTGCCACCCTCACCACATAGACGGTTACTGTAATCATTGTAGTAAAACATGAAAAGTAATCACTTGCACTCTCCCAGCTCACAAGCACCAGTAAAACCTATCTCTGCAGCCATCATTAGGATTCATCATATTTTTCCAAATCTGCTGTGTTGCTGCTACTTTCCAATAAATAATATATGTGTTATTGGCTTAAAAAATGATTATAGTTTGTGAACAATGGTGCAGAATAGATCCTTATTGTCTCCAGTGAATGTGTTAGATAAACTACTTTGCAAATTGAATAAGAAAAACTGTATAGGTGGATCTGTGAGCTACTGTATGGCCAGGATACAAATTGCCTCTATACGTCCTGGATTCGTATGAAATTCCAATCACACTTTTGTACAAGGTGTCTCCTGTTCCATTCCTGGTAATGTCCCTCCGTCATTTTCCTATTACACTTCCTCTGTGCTCCTAATGTAATGGCCATAGAATTGATCACTGTAAGAGCCTGCAGACACTGTTTCTGTCATTACAATTTACTTTATGTGACAAATCTTTACCAGTGAAATGACATCTTTTTCTCATTTAGATCTCCATCGGTTTTACATTATGGGCCTTATTCTGAAGTGGACACATGCATTTCCCTAACTATATAGCTTAGTGCGCTGTTGCATGCAGGAATGCTGGCATTGGGAACAATGAGGCAAAACCATGGGCATTCCTGGTTGGTGACTAAGAGATGGCCTGAAGTAAATGCAAAATAGAGCCAATTTCATGGGCGCAGCTGTGTCACTGCAAGCATCTGCGTTCTCAGGCACAGTACTGCAACCACAGTGGCCATGTTTAGGCGGAGCTGAGAAGGTGCATGTGTTGATGATAAGCTTGATGGTGGAGTATTTACAACTGCTGGCAGATTTACACCGTCCACGACCATTAAAAGTGTGCGCCTCGGAATTTGCACATTCTGTCACTCGCAAGTACACAAGGGGGAGGCTGAAACTAGCATTTGCATATTACCGCCACAGGAAATCCTGAAAAAATAGCAATAGCAAATGAAACTGTCTCCGCCTCTGAATTGTTTATGTGACTGACATGACAAGATTTCCATATGAATATTATTCTGTAAATGGTTATTTTCATTGATTAAAAGTAGCATTATGATGTTTTGTAACATGGCCCCTTCCACTAGCTTGCGCAGCCATCTGCAGCTGCTTTTCACATGACTCCACTTTTCTCTCATAGCCCTAATTGAAACCTCTGATGAGAGGTAGCTGTGAGTTACTGGTCCAGGGCCAGGCACACTGGGCAGCTGCCCAGGACCCCACAATTCTAGGAGCCTTTGAGCGGGTCTGGTATAGAAGATCTACATTCTAAAGGTTGACAGGGTCAAAAGGTCAACATGACAATGGTCGACACGAAAAATGGTCGACGCACTTTTTTTTTTTTTTTTTTGCTTTTTTGGGGTTAGTGAGGATAGATTTTTTCATCTTGGACCAGCATTTGTAGAAACACGGCCTCTCGACATGTTTCGGGCACAGTGTCTCACTCCGCTTCACTCACCACACGGTTACAAAAGGTTATGATTTGTGACATGACTAGTCATAGAAGGAACAAGTCTAAAAACATGAGAAAAAAAATTTGATAGCCATTGTCATGTCAACCATATGAACCTGTTGTGCTTTTTTGAACCCGTTTACCTTTTCCAGTGTCGAACTGTTATGTGTCGACCTTTTGTCCATGTCAACCTTGTGCCTGTTGACCATATGGGGTTGACCTAATGACTGTCGTCCTAATGTACAGATGTGTCCACCTTCATTGTTGCTTGTGCAGCATATCGATTTCTGTGCATGTGCCAAACACAATATGCCACACTGCGGCATCGATCGCACCATGCAATCCTAAGGGATTGCAGGCGTGAATGCTGCACACGCACCCACTGGTGGGCCCCTTTTTCATGGTATATAGATGTAGCCACGTTCATTTTACTGTGATGCGGCATTTAGGAATGAATGAAGTGATCCCCAGCTGCGAATAGTCACAGCCTGGCACTCCATGCAGCAGCCGTGTTGCACCATGATGCATCACAGCAAAGAAGAGCATGGCTACATCTGTACATGCTAGAGAGTGCTGCAGCATGAGCAAAGGTGTAAAAAGACACATCTGTATGTCAATCTATAGTCCGGATCCCCCTTCAGGCAGGGGCAGATGGTGGTGAAGCAGAGTGGTGGTTCCCATTAATGGGTGTGTAGGGGCCCAGTGCTTTGTTTCGATCAGGGCCTAAAGTGTTGTTAAGAGAGCCCTGTACTGGTCATTTACCTTTTTCTTCATCACTGATAAGAATGATTGCACACATAAATTACTCAGAGTTTAGGAGAATTTGTTCAATACTATACCAAACAATGACATTTCACACTGTGTTTACAAATTTACATTTTGCACAATTGACATATTGAGGAGCGTGCACTGTGCTGTGTCCTCAGCCTGCTGGTGCTGCTGCATGGACTTCACAGTAATGGTGGTGTGCTGACATCACTTGTGTGTTCTCTGACCCAATATGTGACTGCACGTTCTTCCTCTCTGTACTCTATATGGATAGGATGTGTCTCCAGATGATGCCTATATACACCACTGTGTCACTACCACTGAGTGTACTGTCACACACAACTGCCATTAACCTTTTCTTGGCTGGACTTATTGGGGAGAATTCAATTGATGGGAGATCGCAGGAGCGATATTCAATTGATCGCGCCCAGGGGCGTTTTAAGAGAGGAGGAGGCCCGTGTTCAGCCTCCTCCGTTCGGGCCCCCTCCTCTCTGCCCAGAGCGCTGTAGAGTCTGAGCACTAGAGGGCTCAGACACTATTACGCATGCGCAGATCTCCGGGAAAATGGCGCGGTGGCCATTTTCCCGGAGATTTCTCTACTGCGCATGTGCAGAACTCCATGAAAATGGCCGCTGAGCCATTTTCACTGAGTTCTAATAGCGCTGCGGATGCCGGCGCTGGACTTCGGAGAGGTGCGTATTTTAAAAATGGGTGCAGTGTGTGCGGTGGGGGCCCCCTCTGGACTCAGGGGCCCGTGTGCTCCGCACACACTGCACCCATTATAGAAATGCCAGTGATCGTGCCCAATAGTCACTTTTCTCACATTTCACCACGTCAGCACGGGGGGGGCTTCAAGCTGAAATGTGTCTGCCCGCCCAAATGGAGCAACAATTGAACTGCAATCAAGTGGCGGCCGTGGGGAGAAACAATTGAATTCCCCCCATTGTAGTATATGTGCCTACATTGCATGTCTACTGCATTAACCCTGTGTTGATTCCATCCTGTGTTTCTACCTTGTTAACAAACCAGCTATTTATTATGTGGACTGACACACAGCACTGACACCTATAAACAGTAACCATCATAGGTTTTGCCAATATTCTAATCTATGAATAAAACGTAGATGACAATGGTCAGTTCATACTGCTGTGTGATATCATTGGTGCAGGACAGGTAACCGTTAAAGACAAATTTCTACTGCCAGAATAGTCAAAATATTGCACGAAATCTGGAACCGTTTTTTTTTAACGTTTTGCTTATCACTAACTGTGTGGCAACAAAGCTTATGAATCTGTACGTCATAGCACAAATCTGTAACACTATATTGCATATTAACTTGCACATCCAGATTTTCTATTTAATATTCTACAGACTCAGATCAAAAGAATTTTAGTTGACCCTGACATCTCTAAATGCAGAGGTTATAGAAATATATCACGTAATTATCCATCTTCGCTGCTGATTCCACTTATATAGGATATATAATCATTTAACATAGGTACTTTGATCTGAAAAAAAAAAAAAAAAAAAAAAGGATAAAAGTAACATAATGTAAGACATAAACCCACTATTCATTCTGGAGATACTGATCTCCCATTTCCGTTACATATTGCAACTATGTGAAATAAATTTGGCTCAATAGAGAAACTCGGTCATGAAAAGTCCCTACCATAAGAAAGTTCTATCACCAGCCACAGTCAGATGATGGTCCTCGGGGGAACAATGGTTGCAACGAGCAATTCAAATAGTTGATGACGGTATAGTAGCTTTGTCATGAAGATTGCCCTTGAGTAGATGCAGGATACTAGAATAAATAAATACTGTGTGTATAGTTTCCCTTTGAAGACAGTGCTTAATTATACCTAGGACAAGATGATTTTTCTATAAGATTGAAAGGAGAGCTCAAGGATAAGATTAAGGGACTCTGGGGACGAGATAATAAATAATGCTATCTCTTCTGAATTATGAGCTCTGCAAGTAGATTATCTAGCACTATTGAAGAAACTAGTTAAAGTATACGAAGAAGAATACTGTATTTTTATATATCTATCATTTGAAACTTACATTAGAAAAATAAAATATAGTTAGAATGACTTTACATTTCAGGGGATAAATCAAGTTAACTACAGTATGGGTGCTGACTGATTTCCTCCACTTGGAGAAAAGAAAGTCAGATTGAGAATCATAGGATCTGGAACTATACCATGAGGAGTAGACAGGCAGTATAAACTGACACTGTTTTTGTACATTATCATGATATATTTTAGAAGCAATCACTTATCTGTTTTATTTAAACAAAAATGTTTAACTTGATATTTATACATTTAATTTACCTTAGGTGTCCATTAAATTATTTTTTATTTGGAAACACAGGTTTATTGTTTCCACAGAGACTACGTTATCTTTCTAATAATATGGCTTCTGCATCACGGTGACTGTCCTAGGGATTAGCTCACTTTCTATATTTGTGATTTGAACAATAGGGGTCCTTTACTAAGGAGTCAATGTATACAGAGCAGCAAATACAACATATCTTCACAGGTCCATGTTTACACATAGTCAAGCTTTAACGTAATCTTTATAGTCAATCATTTTTTAGTTTTTATTTAAGCTTGGCTCAAAAGCATACAGTATGTCTCCCACTAGGGAAACACATCATTGCTATGCACAGGCCACTAAGGTATTTGGCCTGCCCCTCTCGTTATTTTATTTATTTATTTTAAATGCCAGGTAAACTTTTTTATAGACCCCCATCTACCACCACCACCATTCCCCTACATTTGGCAGAACCAGTGGGTTCTGAAAAATGCTCACCTACATCTACAGGTGGAGTGCAAATATATATATAAAAAAAAAGTAAATTAAACTTTCATCCAATGAACATTAGGGGTCATTCCGAGTTAATCGCTCTCTAGCAGTTTTTAGCAGCCGTGTAAACGCTATGTCGCCGTCCACTGGGAGTGTATTTTAGCTTAGCAGAAGTGCAAACGGTTTTATCGCAGAGCGCCTACAAAAATTTTTTGTGTAGTTTCAGAGTAGCTCAAAACCTACTCAGCGCGTGCGAGCACTTCAGACTATTCAGTTCCAGATTTGACGTCACACACCCGCCCAGCGTTCACCCAGCCATGCCTGCGTTTTCCCTGGCATGCCTGCGTTTTTCCGAACACTCCCTCCCTTCATGTCAATCACTCTGCGGCAACCAGTGCGACTGAAATCCATCGCTAGACCCTGTGCAAAACTGCATCATTTGTTGTGCCCGTATGTTGCGCGTGCGCATTGCGCCGCATACGCATGCACAGAACTGCCGTTTTTTAGCCTGATCGCTGTGCTGCGAACAAATGCAGCTAGCGCTCAACTCGGAATGACCACCATTGAGAGCTGTTTTCTTTTCAAGCTAGGAATATTCAAACCTAATTTTTACTGACCTAGGTAGGTGATAGGTAGGTGATAGGGAGGTGAAGGCGGTGTGTGGTAAAACGAAAGGTAGGGGGTGAGCAGGTGACTGAAAGAGTACAATCCAAAGTGGCTAAAGGGAGAGGGTAAAAGAAAATGACACTAAAGGCTTTACATAAAATGCTGGGAAATTATAAATCAAAGGAAGGCGTCTGATGATTAATGAATAAAGCTAGTGGTTGGTTGCCAAACCTTCCTGAAAATTTTAGAGTGTTTCTGAATGATACTTGTCATGAATTCCATTTGATACATATGTCTTATGCCTTACCCTGAACTTGGTAGTGTGTACAGTGGGAGTACAAGATTGCTTCCAGAATTTCACGAGTCATCTGACGTGTTTGATTATTTTTTAAAGAAATGTATTTTCAAATAAGAAATTTTGACCGCATACAACAGTACAACAAGCAAATAAAGGTAGGAGATTCCCTGCAACCAATTATTAATTTATTCTGATGGCAAGATTTCTTTATTAGTTTTATATAAATAAAAAAAATGAACAGGAATTGCAATGTAGGTATAGTTTACAGTACATTGCATGCAGTAGCGGATCTTGCTATGGGCAAGCAGGAGTTTTGCGCAGGGTGCTGCCTTCCGGAGGGCGACGCCGACGTCTGGAGGGTGCCACCGACGTCCTGAGGGCGCCGCCACCGTGGCAAGATACGCTACTGGTGCCGGTGCTGTGCGCACGGCATTGTGGGAGTGCTACATAGACGCTAGAGGTCATAACTGACCTCTAGTTTCTATGCAGTGCTATGGGAGAGACATCATGACGTCTCTCCCATAGATCCGAGGAGCGGCGCCGGCGGCCGGAGACAGAGGGCAGCAGCGGTAGGGAAGCAGGATCGGGGATTGTAAGTATTACAGAGCCAACACACCTGAAATCAATGTCTGGGTTGACAGCCAAACTCACCATCAGAGTCAATACCAGGGGACCAAAGACAAAGACAACCAAGCTTGGAATATTGTAAATCTTCGGGGAGGGCAAGATGAGAGTATATGTGAAAGCTGGAGTACTGCATTTTAATTGAAAAATAATGTAAATATATATTCATATCCACACCCAAAGTACGACTGTGAAAGTGGTGAAGTTATGTCTATCTGTGTGGTTCTAAGCCTCTTAAAGTAGTACCATGAATTATTTTGATAATTCTAATCTCCTGTTTTGTGGATCAGGTGCAAAGTTTTGTTCACTCTGCAGTGGATTGTGCTTAAATCACTCACAATGAATTCATACAGGCCAGAATTGTTTTACCTATGTTTTTTTTTTTTTACATGACGATATAGCGATTACCAGAAGGAGGTAATGAATTACATATACTGTGCCTTTCTTTAGTGAAATAGAAGCATATTGTAATTATATATATATATATATATATATATATATATATATATACAGTATATGCAGGGGCATATTAACAGAGTAGGGGACCCGTGTGTGGACTCTGGGTGGGCCCCCACCTCTTCATGGTTCAGTAGACTCTGGCATTGTGCCATGTACTGGAGACTAATCACTACTGCGCATTGCTGACAGCCATTTTGCTGTTGAATTTTTACTGCTGCTGCAGCTCCAACGCACGACTCCGGAAATGACAATGAGTATTTATATGCTGTGCAGTGGACACTTTTCGGGTTATGTATCTTGGTTTTGGATCTGGATCCCCGTCATGTTTTGGATCTGGATTGGTTTCACCAAAACCACCCTTTCGGGTTTTGGTTTTGGATCTGGATGTTTTTGAAAAACAACAACAACATAAAAACAGCTAAAATCAAGAATTTGGGGGTAATTTTAATCCTACAGTATTATTAACCTCAATAACATTAATTTCCACTTATTTCCATTCTATTCTGAACACCTGACATCTTACAATATTGTTTTTAGGCCAAAAGGTTGTACCGAGGTCGCTGGTTGACTAAGCTAAGCGACAAAAGTGGGCGGCACAAACACCTGGCCCATCTAGGAGTGGCACTGCAGTGGCAGACAGGATGGCAGTTTTAAAAACTAGGCCCCAAAGAGCACATAATGCAAAGAAAAAATAAGGTGCTGTCATGAGCCACTGCTGTGGCTCATTCCTGTTTGCATTCTGTTTATGTTATATTTCTGTTTGCATGCCTGGGTTTCTCATGTACTTGTTTAGAGTTAGGCCTGTTAGGCAATTATGTGGTGAGTCTGTGTAACTGCAGTCTGTTTCTTGTATGTGTGGCCTGTGCTGTCTCACCTGTCAGTTAATTAGGCCATTACCTAGTGTCTGGCTTCCAGCCATCCTGATTGGGGCGTGCTTACTTTATTACCAAGCCTGCCCTTCAGCTGAGGCTGGTGATAGGTTCTTGTTCCTATATGTACTAGTGCCTAGTCGCTGTCCTATGGCATGAAATCTTGAACTTGTACAGTTGGTGCCATTGCATTGTTTGGGATTCCTGGTCCAGTTAGAATCCTGTGTGTCCTGTCCTACCAGAATTTGGAGCACATTACCCTTGTTACCTGAGTTTCTGATTCTATATGTGAGACTTTGCCTGGAAGCAGTATCAGATAGCTCTGGTTGTTCCTGCCTTGTCTTGCTCTGTCTTGCCTAGCCTGGAATCCAGAGTCTCCTGCAGCTAAGTGTTCTTGTTGCTTATACTTCGCTTTAATCTGCCTAGATCTTTAGGAACTTATCGCTTTATAATTTATTATCCATTCCATCCTGTGCATTGTTGTACACACATATATATATATATATATCTATATATATATAGTGTACAAGGACAGCGGCACTCTCAGGCTTTTCACTTCAGATCAAACTGGACACAGCGGCCACAGGTTTAAATATCAACGTTTCAATGTTTTAATATCGTCATCAGGATAAACATATACAACACAATAAACACTTAAATAGCCACTCACTCCACCTCGTGCAGCCAGGTCATCGTCTCGGGCGCCGGGTCCACTGACGGAACCAGACAGCGTCCTGTGCGCCCGGCAGCTCGGACTGTAACCTAGCAACCAAAACAACAAAACAAACAACGTGTATAGACGTACTGGACATCAGAAGCATATAAATCCACATCAGGGACAAATGTAAAAATCTCTTTAGGCAGATAGTAATATGCAAATCAGAAATAAAGCACCGAATCATAGATATTGATTACTTTCACAGTGCTGCGATCAATTAAGAAACAGAGCTCAATAATGTATACTTTGGACGCAACCACATATATGTTGTAAATCAGCATTAGGACCTGCATAACCATTAAACACAATCAAAGAAAGCAGTTGATGGGGAGATGCTCATTAAGACCTTTTTGGGGTGAAAGTGTTCAATCGATGTATCCATGTTGTCTCCCTCTGCAGGAGTGCTTTTCCTCGACCCCCCCCTCTTAATTGTTTGGGTTCCACATCAATAATCTTGTATTAGGAAACTGAGACTTAGCGAACATTTTGGGCAGAGTGCGGAGGCCCAAGCTGGACGAATGAATCCGCTACGTAAAATTCGGGGTACTTCTACCTTTGACCCGATAACTATGAATCCCTCTTTAAGATGCTTCAACCGGTCTTTGGATCTGGCGGTTAAAGATGCTGTTCAATCATTGAAACCAGTCATACCAAATATGTCACAAACTGAATGGACGACGTTAAAAAATCTGAGTGGGGATGATAGTATTATTATCCGCCCTGCAGACAAAGGGGGCGGAATAGTAATACAAGACCTCCAAGCCTACAGAAACAAAATTTACCGGCAATTAGCAGACACCACGGTCTATGTTGAATTACCAGCAGATCCTACAACTAAGTATAATGCAGAACTTAAAGGTGTGTTGGAGGAAGCAGTGGAAAGAGGGCACATCACCCGGGCCGTAATGCTCACTCTGATACAAGATAATCCGGTGGCTCCTGTCCTATACACATTGCCGAAGATTCAAAAACACCCGACGGCACCTCCTGGCCGTCCAATCATCTCCGCGAGGGACTCTATTTATTACAGAATCTCACAGTACTTGGATATGTTCCTCCAGCCAGTGGTCCAGGCCCAGAAAACATATTTGAAGGATACT
Source organism: Pseudophryne corroboree (assembly GCF_028390025.1). NCBI lineage: Eukaryota > Metazoa > Chordata > Amphibia > Anura > Myobatrachidae > Pseudophryne > Pseudophryne corroboree. The sequence continues at coordinate 245,599,552 of NC_086446.1, forward strand.
ACCACACTTATCCTATTACTTCAAAACCTGCCGACATTACAGCAAGGTGCATATTTGTGCACATTGGATATTGTCAGTTTGTACACCAATATCCCCCACTCTGGGGGGGTAGAGGCAGTGTTTCGTCTTCTGGCCACCAGCCCTATATACTCAGGTCCTGATCTTACCTTTTTTATTAGGTTATTAGAGTTGACTCTTAAAAGGAATTATTTCCTCTTTGATGCACGATGGTTTGTACAGCAACAGGGCTGCGCTATGGGGTCCTGTGTGGCCCCGGCGTTCGCCAATAGTTACATGTTTGAGGTGGAAAAACAGGTGTTCTTCAGTGATCAGAACATTGCGAGTAAAATACCATTCTACATGTGCTATGTAGACGACCTGCTCAGTGGCGTAACTAGAAATTTTTCTCCCCCAAGCCAAAAAATTCTTCGGCGCCCCCCCCCCCCCATAATTGGCACTAGTAAAGGGACAAATATGCGCGCGCCGCCAAAAAGGGTGTGTGGCTTCGTTGGAATGGGCGTAGCTTCGCATAAAGGGCGTGGCATTGCAGGAAAAGACTACCTTATACCCCAGTTTTGCAACCTGCACGCCCACACATTAGCAACCACAGGAAAGAAAAATAATCCTGATTAATGCCCCTTACATTATTTGTCATTTTTCCTCCTTATAGTAATGCCCAGTATACATTATGTCACATACTGCAATGGCCTTAGCCATTATGCCACACATAATAATGCACATGACACAATATGCACACACTGTAATGTCCCCGACACATTATGCCAACACCGTAATGCCTGTGACACAATATGTCAGGAATCGCAATGCCCGTTATACATTATGCTACACACTGCAATGCCCCTGATACATTATAGCACATACAATGTCTGTGACACAGTATGACACACACCGCAATGATCCTGAGACATTATACCACATACCACAATGCTCGTGATATAGTATACAACAAACCGTAATGCCTGACACATTGTGACACACACCGCAATGTCCGTGATACATTATGCCACACACCGTAATGCCCATTACACATTAAGTTCTACGGTAAGGCTTCTAATTACTTTTATATTACCTGCTCGTTGCCAGGGGTTTCATGCTCTTGGTTCCATGCACGGTGCCAGGGATTTTCATGCTCAGGGTGTCATGCTCGTTGCCAGGGGTTTCATGCACTGGATGTCATGCTCGTTGCTAGGGGGTAGTGCTTGTTGGTAGGGCCGTGCTCCCAGTGCCACATATGCCCCCAGGGCCAGATATTCCCCCACAGTGCCAGGTACATGCCCCCAGTGCCAAATATACCCCCCCAGTGCCACATATGCCCCCAGTGCCAGATATTCCCCCACAGTGCCACATATGCCCCCTCAGTGCCTGCTCCCCCCAGTGCCAGATATTCCCCCACAGTGCCAGGTATTTGCCCCCAGTGCCAGATATTCCCCCACAGTGCCACATATGCCCCCTCAGTGCCTGCTCCCCCCAGTGCCAGATATTCCCCCACAGTGCCAGGTATTTGCCCCAGTGCCAGATATTCCCCCACAGTGCCAGGTATATGCCCCCAGTGCCAGGTATATGCTCCCAGTGCCAGATATTCCCCCACAGTGCCAGATATTCCCCCACAGTGCCACATAAGCCCCCTCAGTGCCTGCTCCCCCCAGTGCCAGGTATATGCCCCCAGTGCCAGATATTCCCCCACAGTGCCTGCTCCCCCCCCCCCCGCTCCTTTGTGTTGGAGGGACACGGAGGGCACAGCGCGCGCCTCTCCCGTTCCCTCCTGGCTCTCCTGCGGGTCTAATAAAGGAAGTGCCGGTTCGTGAGCCAATCAGAGCTCACGAACGGCACTTCCTTTATTAGACCGGCCGGAGAGCCAGGAGGGACACGGGAGAGGCACGCGCGGTGCCCTCCGTGTCCCTCCAACACAGCAGCGGAGGGAGGGAGACCGCAGATTGACATGCGGACGCTCATCCGCATGTCAATTTGTGCTAAATCAGTGGCGCCCCCGCAGCCCCTCACCCCCAAGCCACCGCGACGACTGCGGGGGCAGTAGTTACACCACTGGACCTGCTATAAGTGTGGACAGGTACGGAGGTTGAATTTCTGGATCTGATGACTAACGTCAATTCCACCAATGGTACCATCAAATTCACCCACCAGATGAGCATGCAGTATGTCAGCTACTTAGATGTGAAAATCTCCTTACTCAATGGGAAAATCTCTACAGCATTGTACAAGAAGGACACTGACAGGAAATGAATATGATTCTCCATTACAGTAGTCAACATCCTGGTCCTACAAAGAGAGGACTGCCTTTCTCGCAGTTTCTAAGGATCCATCGCATTTCAGATAATCTTACCGAAACCAGCAAGGAAATTGATATCATGATCAGGCAGTTCATAGCGAGAGGATATAACTATGAACATCTGATTGCAGCCAAGAGTAAGGTGCTAGCAATTCCTCGGACAGAGACTCTAGCTCCTCTAGCTGTGGCTGAGAAACATACAAAGGACGTTATGCCATTCGTTCAACAGTTTAGCACTGCCAGTTCTGCCATCTCAAAGTCCGTTAAGAACTTATGGCCAGTGGTTACCTCGGATCAGAATTTGCCGATGCTGAGTAAAATCAAGGTGATGGCTAGTTATACCAGAAATCGCAATCTGAAGGATTGGCTTGTGTTCCAACTACTTTTTTGACAAGGAAAGCAGGATGCTATCGCTGCACGGGGTGCACTACTTGCGGCTACCGTGAGTCTGTCAGCTTCTTCTCCCATCCGCATTCAGGAGAGAAGATAGCCATACGACAGGTGTTGACATGTAGTAGCACCTTCGTGGTATATATCATTCGATGTCCTTGTGGTCTTTTCTATGTGGGGAAGACCACAAGACAATTTAAGGAGCAGATGGCGCTCCACAGGTCATCCATCCGACATGCCTTAGAGGGTGGAAAGGATGCCACAAATCAACCTGTGGCCAGACACTTCAAATTGCTGAACCATAGCTTGGCCACCCTAAGATACAAGATTATTGATGCGGAACCCAAACAATTAAGAGGGGGGGATCGAGGAAAAGCACTCCTGCAGAGGGAGACAAGATGGATACATCGATTGAACACTTTGACCCCCAAAGGTCTTAATGAGCATCTCCCCCTCAACTGCTTTATTTGATTGTGTTTAATGGTTATGCAGGTCCTAATGCTGATTTACAACATACTGAATATGTGGTTGCGTCCAAAGTATACATTATTGAGCTCTGTTTCTTAATTGATCGCAGCACTGTGAAAGTAATCAATATCTATGATTCGGTGCTTTATTTCTGATTTGCATATTACTGTCTGCCTAAAGAGATTTTTACATTTGTCCCTGATGTGGATTTATATGCTTCTGATGTCCAGTACGTCTATACACGTTGTTTGTTTTGTTGTTTTGGTTGCTAGGTTACAGTCCGAGCTGCCGGGCGCACAGGAAGGGCGCGACAATGACCTGGCTGCACGAGGTGGGGTGAGTGGCTATTTAAGTGTTTATGTGTTGTATATGTTTATCCTGATGACGATATTAAAACATCGAAACGTTGATATTTAAACCTGTGGCCGCTGTGTCCAGTTTGATCTGAAGTGAAAAGCCTGAGAGTGCCGCTGTCCTTGTACACTACATACGGTCGGGAGACCTTTTCAGGAGGCACCTAGGTCCTTTCTTATGGTTGGAGAGAGTGCCAGCTGTTATAGCTATATATATATATATATATATATATATATATATATATTTATTTATTACACACAGTTTAGTTGCTTATAACATCTTAGATCATTGTTGCCTCACAGTTTGTAGCTTTTACAATCACTCGTATATTTAGTGCCATTGCTTTCAACACTGTGCATTTTGATACTTGTGATTAGTGATGTGAACCGGAATTTTTTTGGGTTTTGTGTTTTGGTTTTGGATTCGGTTCCGCGGCTGTGTTTTTGATTTAGAAGCGTTTTGGCAAAACCTCCCTGAAAATTTTTGGTCGGATTCGGGTGTGTTTTGGATTCGGGTGTTTTTTTTTCCAAAAAACCCACAAAAACAGCTTAAATCATAGAATTTGGGGGTCATTTTGATCCCATAGTATTATTAACCTCAATAACCATAATTTCCACTCATTTCCAGTCTATTCTGCACACCTCACACCTTACAATATTATTCTTAGTCCTAAAATTTGCACCGAGGTTGCTGGACGACTAAGCTAAGCGACCCAAGTGGCCAGCACAAACACCTGGCCCATCTAAGAGTGGCACTGCAGTGTCAGACAGGATGGCACTTAAAAAAATAGTCCCCAAACAGCACATGATGCAAAGAAAAAAAGAGGTGCACCAAGGTCGCTGGTTGGCTAAGCTAAGCGACACAAGTGGCCGACACAAACACCTGGCCCATCTGGGAGTGGCACTGCAGTGTCAGACAGGATGGCACTTCAAAAAATAGTCCCCAAACAGCACATGATGCAAAGAAAAAAAGAGGTGCACCAAGGTCGCTGGATGGATAAGCTAAGCGATCCAAGTGGCCGACACAAACACCTGGCCCATCTAGGAGTGGCACTGCAGTGTCAGAGAGGATGGCACTTAAAAAAAATTGGCCCCAAACATCACATGATGCAAAGATAAATTAAAGAAAAAAGAGGTGCAAGATGGAATTGTCCTTGGGCCCTCCCACCCACCCTTATGTTGTATAAACAGGATATGCACACTTTAACAAACCCATCATTTCAGCGACAGGGTGTGTACTTTCTCGAGGCAATTGCTGGGGAATGTCTCCACGGAGGAATTGATTATAATTCATTTTGATGAACATCATCTTCTTCACATTTTCTGGAAGTAACCTCGTATGCCGATTGCTGATAAGGTGAGCGGCTGCACTAAACACTTTTTCGGAGTACACACTGGAGAGGGCGGCAACTTAGGTAAAATAAAGCCAGTTTGTGCAAGGGCCTCCAAATTGCCTCTTTTTCCTGCCAGTATATGTACAGACTGTCTGACGTGCCTACTTGGATGCGGTCACTCATATAATCCTCTACCATTCTTTAAATGGTGACAGAATCATATGCAGTGACAGTAGATGACATGTCAGTAATCGTTGGCAGGTCCTTCAGTCCAGACCAGATGTCAGCACTCGCTCCAGACTGCCCTGCATCACCACCAGCGGGTGGGCTCGGAATTCTTAGCCTTTTCCTCGCAGCCCCAGTTACGGGAGAATGTGAAGGAGGAGCTGTTGACGGGTCACGTTCCGCTTGACTTGACAAGTGTCTCACCAGCAGGTCTTTGCACCTCTGCAGACTTGTGTCTGCCGGAAAGAGAGATACAACATAGGCTTTAAACCTAGGATCGAGCACCGTGGCCAAAATGTAGTGCTCTGATTTCAACAGGTTGACCACCCGTGAATCCTGGTTAAGCGAATTAAGGGCTCCATCCACAAGTCCCACATGCCTAGCGGAATCGCTCTGTTTTAGCTCCTCCTTCAATCTCTCCAGCTGCTTCTGCAAAAGCCTGATGAGGGGAATGACCTGAGTCAGGCTGGCAGTGTCTGAACTGACTTCACGTGTGGCAAGTTCAAAGGGTTGCAGAAACTTGCACAACGTTGAAATCATTCACCACTGCACTTGAGTCAGATGCATTCCCCCTCCTTTGCCTATATCGTAGGCAGATGTATAAGCTTGAATGGCCTTTTGCTGCTCCTCCATCCTCTGTAGCATATAGAGGGTTGAATTCCACCTCGTTACCACCTCTTGCTTCAGATGATGGTGGGGCAGGTTCAGGAGTGTTTGCTGGTGCTCCAGTCTTCGGCACACGGTTGCTGAATGCCGAAAGTGGCCCGCAATTCTTCGGGCCACCGACAGCATCTCTTGCACGCCCCTGTCGTTTTTAAAAAAAATTCTGCACCACCAAATTCAATGTATGTGCAAAACATGGGAATTGCTGGAATTTGCCCACATGTAATGCACGCACAATAATGGTGGCGTTGTCCGATGTCACAAATCTCCAGGAGAGTCCAATTGGGGTAAGCCATTCTGCGATGATGTTCCTCAGTTTCCGTAAGAGGTTGTCAGCTGTGTGCCTCTTATGGAAAGCGGTGATACAAAGCGTAGCCTGCCTAGGAACGAGTTGGTGTTTACGAGATGCTGCTACTGGTGCCGCCGCTGCTGTTGTTGCTGCGGGAGGCAATACATCTACCCAGTGGGCTGTCACAGTCATATAGTCCTGAGTCTTCCCTGCTCCACTTGTCCACATGTCCGTGGTTAAGTGGACATTGGGTACAACTGCATTTTTTAGGACACTGGTGACTCTTTTTCTGAGGTCTGTGTACATTCTCGGTATCACCTGCCTAGAGAAATGGAACCTAGATGGTATTTGGTACCGGGGACACAGTACCTCAATCAATTCTCTAATTCCCTGTGAATTAACGGTGGATACCGGACACACGTTTAACACCACCGCAGCTGACTTCCGGTTCCGGCCTCATGCTGTAAGGAAGCTTCACAGCAGGGCCCCGCTCTGCTGAAGGCCGCCCCAGGGTTACTCTATTCAGATGCCTCAACTATCTTCACAAAGTTGCCATATGGACAGCGTCAAGAAAGACCCGCTCACTCCAATGGGAGAACAACCGCCTACTCATATTCCAAGACTTTTCTGCAGAATTATCAAGAGCCAGGAAGGCCTTTAACCCAATTTGTTCAAGGCTGGTGTCTTCCAAGCATAAGTTCTCCTTACTCTACCCAGCGAAACTTCGAATATACGATGGAGACAAACATCTGGATTTCTCCACTCCAGAAGATGCGGCGTCCTTCCTCCAAGAGGGGCCTACAGAAGATCGTGATGACATCGCAGATGCCGCCCTTGCCCCTGACACTTGATCTTCAGGTCCATTCCATAATTTTGTTACAAAAGGGGTTCCCCCCCCCATGTGTTCTTGTTTAACTCATTTAAACTAGAAAAGTTTTATTGTGCTTTAAATCTTGTGATAATCCTCAACATGCTGGTCACAGCCTTATTTGGTTCTAGAATTATTATATTCTCCCGTATGCCAATTCTTGTGGTCAGGTTTCCTTGTTACTCTTTTGTGATTATCACAATATTTACGCTTATTGATGTTCTTATATAAAATTAGTAAATTTATTATTATATCATATACTTGCTGTTACATAGCTTAGTCTAGCTCTACCACAATATTCTATGTAACTTTCCCCAGATGCCGTAGTCGGGAACTCATCTGGTGCATTGCTCCGGATTAGTAATGATGTTTAGAACAATCTCAGTTATTATTTTGTCTCTTGTGCCCGGAAGTTTGTTTGCTTGCCAAACGTTACCCATACTTTCTTGTGTGAATCCGTATTCTTCCCATGCCCCTCCCCCCCCTATCCCCATTTCCCATTCCCTCTTTCAGATCCGATCGTTTGATATTCGGTTGATCTTTGTATTTCTATACCTTTCATGGTTATTTAAATGACTGATCTAAAAATTGGCACTTTGAATGTTGGTGGAATTAATTCCCCGGCTAAACGTCGCAAAATCCTCATATATTTATCCAAGATGAATTTAAATATAGCATTTCTGTAGGAAACTCACTTGACTCTTCAGGAATCCGTAAAATTGCAGATGTCACACTGGTCCCTTATAGCGGCAGCCCCATATAACTCAAAATCAAGAGGTGTTGTCCTCCTAGCGAAACGTAATCTCAACATCATAATACTGTCCTCAGACATAGACCCTAACGGACGATATTTAATTGTAAATCTCTCTATTGATTCACAAGTTATGGTTCTTTGCAATATTTACGCTCCTACTACATACAAAAAATCTTTCTTTCAGCTGCTACTGGCTAAATTAACCCCATTCTCTACTGATAACCTCATAGTTTGTGGTGATTTTAATTTAGTTTCTTCCAATTATTTAGACCGCTCTAACACTTCTAGGAACCCCCAACTCCTTCCTAAACTCGGTATACCTTCCTTTTCTGAGTCCTTACAATTAATTGATATATGGCGTGCACTCCACCCCATAGAAAGAGAATTTTCTTGCCATTCCTCCGCCCACGATACATTTTCTAGAATCGATTATGTGTTTATTTCCCATCAGTTTTTTCCCTCAGTCACAGACTCAGCCATTGAACCCATTATTATCTCTGATCACGCTCTAATTTGGTTTTCTTTCATTTTGCGTCCCACTCATTCCCTAACCCCCCAATGGAGATTTCCCTCTCACCTTTCTAACTCTACAAAATTTTGTGACTCCCTACAGTCATCTTGGGACTCTTTTTTCTTTTCAAACGAACAACACTCAATATTAGACCCCCCTATATTTTGGCAAGCTGCCAAAACGGTTCTTCGGGGCAATATCATTTCATACTCCTCGGCCTTAAAGAAAAAATATGCTAAATCTTATTTAGAAATTCAACGTGCGTTATCCACAGCTTTTCAAGCTTTCAAATCCCATCCCTCCCAGTCCAATAAATCTTCCTATTTAACATTGAAACTCCAGTTTAATGAATTTCTCTCACTGATGGGAGACAAATATAAATTTAAAGTAGATTATCGGTTCCACAAATTTGGAAATAAGACTGGTAAGCTCCTCACAAATATGTTAAAAGGTTCCTCTCCTCCCATGCTAGTTCATCCACTAAAGCTCCCGGATGGGTCCTTAACTAATGACCCCCAAACCATTGCATCTATCATGAAATCATTTTATGAAACATTATATTCTGGTCATTCTCCCACCTCGGCTGAGCATCCCCAATCTTGGTCTTTTCCCTCTTTACCTCAAATTCCCTCTGAATTTCTTATTTCTTTGGATAAACCCATTACACTAGAAGAAGTCCGTTCAGCTATCACCCACTTGAAACCTAATAAAGCTCCAGGCCCGGACGGCTTTTCTAATGAGTTTTATAAATTGTTAATTGATAAAATTGATAAGCACCTTTTGGCATTGTTTAACTCAATAATTCATTCCAAATCCATTCCCCTATATTTTAATAGAGCTATAATCAAAGTTCTTTTGAAACCAGGACGAGATCCTTCCCTTTCAAGCTCCTATCGCCCAATTTCTCTATTAAATTCAGACTATAAAATTTTTGCAAAAATCTTAGCTGACCGCCTAAAATTTTCTCTCCCCCACATAATTCATCCAGACCAATTCGGGTTTATTTGGGGCCGTCACTCTGTGACTAATGTCCGCAAAGTTCTTTCCGTAATCCAACATTTGAAAATACACCCTACCTCATCAGAAAACATTGTATTAGCCTTAGATGCAGAAAAGGCATTTGACCTCTTGGAATGGCCGCACCTTTTTCGATCCATGCGATTTTTTGGGTATCCCTCATCCTTTATTTCGATTATCCAGTCTCTATATGCCTCCCCATTCTCACAGCTTTATTGTAACGGTCACCTATCAACTCCCTTCGCAGTTTCTCGAGGTACTCGTCAGGGTTGTCCCCTTTCTCCACTACTCTTCGCCATCGCTATTGAACCACTGGCAATCTCTATCAGAAACTCTCCTAACATTCATGGTATTCAAGTCGGAAATATCCCATTAAAACTTGCTTTATACGCGGATGACCAATTACTTTTTCTGTCTGACCCCTCCACTTCTCTACCTAATTTATATTCATTGATAGTTAATTTTGGCGCTCAAGCAGGATTCAAGATAAACATGATTAAATCAGAAATCCTTCATTTAGACGGCCCTAACACTCTCACTCAAATTCCTACAAACCCTCTCATCTCGTCACTACTCAAAACAGAAATTAAATATTTAGGCTTACGTATTCCCTCAGATCTCTCCTCTCTGTACAAAATAAACTTTACCCCATCTCTTTCCAAAATCTCCTCACTATATGACTCATGGCTAAATCTCCCATTATCTATTATTGGAAGAATTGCGGTCGTTAAAAGCATAATTTTTCCTACATTTTTTTACTTATTACAAATGCTACCAATTGGTCTTTCTATTTCCGACCTGAAACGCTTTGATCAGATTACCTCTCGATTTATATGGCAAAATAAACGCCCTCGAATTGCTCTCCACAAATTACAGACTCACAGATCTCACGGAGGTATGTCCCTTCCAAATCTAAAATGATATACTCTAGCGACCCATTTCAGATATATTTCAGATTGGCTTCTTTCCAAATCTACTTACACTTCCACTTCTTTAGACTCAGCTCTTTTCAGTCCATACTCTCCAAGCGCCCTTCTTCACTCCAAAAAATCCGATATTCCTCCTAATATTTTACACCATATTATGTTTCAAACCACATATTCATCTTGGATCTCTATTAATAAAAAATTAACCAGAAACTCAACTTCTTCTCCATATAACACACTTTGGGGTAATCCTTCATTTCGCCCTTCATTATCCAACCCTATATTCCTGTTATGCACACCAGTGCCTGCAGGAATGTACTGGTGTCAGAACTGCTATGCACTCCAGCGCCTGCAGGAATGTACTGGTGTCTGAACGGATAGGTATGCAAAACAAATGAACTCACAGACAGACTGGGGAATATGACATTACGTACACAGAAGGTGATAGGGTAACAAAATACACACAAAGTGAACAAAGAAGCCCAGAGGCTAAGGAACTGGGTGTCTCCCTAGTATTAGTAATGCTCAGATGGGAAAAGCAAGATGTTGTGTTTTAATACGTAGAGAACCCGAAATGCTGTTGCTAAGGGCAACAGCAAAACCCTAAAGGGTTACCAACGGGTGTGGCAGTAAACTCCTTGGTCAGAGATGGAATGATAGACACAAGGAGAGTCTCCACAATCCTAATTCTCACTTGCAGTGCACAGGTTCAGCTTACTGCCACTAAACTGACACCTGACACCTTGCACAGTGAGACAGGATTTAGGCAGGCAAGTCTTAGAATACAGCCGCAAACTTGCTAAGTTCACAGAGTAGTAAAAGAACCCCAGCAAGTTAAACGACTGACTCCAGTCTTACTGCTAGGTCTGGATTGGCAGAGTGTAGTACCAAATCCCCAGGCCTATTTGCAGTAAGCAACAACAAATACAAAGCTACACAGTACTGGCTACCTTTCAGGAACTGACTAACCAACAAAGATTCAGCAGCATCTGCTTAACCTGAGAAGAGGCCTTATAAAGCAGGTGCTGTCCACGCCCCACTCAGACCTCACAGACTGTGAGCACAAAAACCAGCACCGGATCCCCTGCCGTGCACAGAGCCTGTAACCACTGCACAGCAAAAGACCCGAACCGGAGTATCAGCTGCGCTCAGGTTACTCCGCTAGCACTTGTCTCCCGGTTGCCATGACGACGTGGCAGCACAGGGCAGGAGACCCTAACAGTACCCCCCCCCCTCTGACGAGGGGTCAAAGAACCCCTACCACCGGGTTTATCGGGGAACTGCGAGAAGAAAGAGCGTATCAGTCTGGGGGCATGAAGATCACAACTGCGCACCCACGACCGCTCTTCCGGGCCATACCCCTTCCAGTGCACCAAAAATGACAGCCGACCCCGAACAATCTTGGAGTCAAGAATCCTTTCAACGACAAACTCCCTCTGGCCACGTATCAGAAGAGGGGAAGGTCTTCCACTGGAAGAAGGATTACTAATCACCCGTTTTAAAAGGGAACAATGAAATGTTTTATTGATACCCAAAGAACGGGGCAGATCTAACTGAAATGCCACCGGATTGATAACCCTGGTGATCTTATAAGGGCTGATGAACCGGGGGCCTAACTTATGAGATGGCTGTCTCAACTTCAAATTCTTGGTAGACAACCAGACGAAGTCTCCTAATTTGAAGCTGCAGGGTCTTTTCCGCTTATCAAAAACCCTTTTGGTCACTAATGACACAGACACAAGGGCTTTCTTCACTTTCCACCAAATACCTCTAAGGACCGAAACCACAGAGGAACCACCAGGCGTGGAGTCCAGGGGGTCAAAAGAATTGGCCTTAGGATGATGCCCATACACACAAAGGAAGGGAGAGATCCCTGTAGCAGAGTGAGCCGCGTTGTTATAGGCAAACTCCGCCATGGACAGATGAGCAACCCAGTCAGTCTGACACTTGGAGACATAACACCTGAGGAATTGCTCCAAGGACTGGTTCACCCTTTCAGTCTGCCCATTAGACTGCGGATGGTAGCCTGACGACAAGCTGACAGAAATCTGGAGATCGGAACAAAATGCCCTCCAGAATTTGGCCACAAACTGGGATCCGCGGTCAGAGACCACATCAAGTGGCAACCCGTGGAGACGCACAACATGCAGCATAAATAATTCAGACAGGCGTCTGGCCGATGGCAGCCCAACCAGTGGAACGAAGTGCGCCATCTTCGAAAACCTGTCAACGACAACCCAGATGGCTGTCATCCCCGAGGATTTGGGCAAGTCCACCACAAAATCCATTGAAATGTGGGTCCATGGCTTAGATGGGATAGAGAGTGGATGTAATGGGCCAACAGGAACCCCTCTAGGAGTCTTATTTCGGGCACAGATGTCACATGCCCGAACCCACTGATCCACATCCTTAGCCACCGAGGGCCACCACACCGCCCTAGATAGCAACTCCTGAGTTCTGGCAATACCCGGGTGACCTGCCGACTTCTTGGCATGGAATTCCAGGAACACTCGCTGTCTTAACCTAGGAGACACAAACAAAAGACCTACCGGAAGGTCTGGAGGAGCCTGCTCCTGTGCTCTAAGGACTAATGATAAGAGGTCCTGGGTAATGCCCACTTTAATACATGATGGGGACACAATGGGCAACGGCTCCTCGGTGGTCTCCTGGATTGGAGCAAAACTCCGCGAGAGCGCATCAGCCTTGATGTTTTTTGACCCAGGGCGATATGTTATCAAAAAATTAAAGCGAGCAAAAAACAAAGCCCATCGTGCCTGCCTGGCATTGAGACGCTTTGCTGACTCTAAATATGCCAGATTCTTATGGTCGGTGAGAATTGAGACCACAAACTTAGCCCCCTCAAGCCAGTGTCTCCACTCCTCGAGTGCATCCTTAATAGCCAACAATTCCCGGTTACCCACGTCATAATTCATCTCGGCAGGCGAAAATTTACAGGAAAAGTAAGCACAGGGATGAAGGCGATTATCAGACACTCCCATCTGAGAAAGCACTGCCCCAATACCCATCTCAGAGGCATCCACCTCCACCACAAAAGGACGCTCTGGATCTGGGTGTCGCAGCACCTTGGCCGATACAAATGCCCTTTTGAGACGGGCAAAAGCCGCTTTAGCCTCACAAGACCAGTGAGCAACATCCGCCCCTTTCTTAGTGAGTGCCACCAAGGGCGCCACTATAGACGAAAATCCAGCGATAAATCGTCTATAAAAAATCGCAAAGCCCAGGAAACGCTGAAGCGCCTTCAAACTAGTGGGCTGCACCCAATCCAGGACTGCCTGTACCTTGGAACCCTCGATTTGGAAACCTTCTGGGGAGATAATATATCCTAGAAATGCGATTTGCTGAACTTCAAATTCGCACTTCTCCAGCTTCACCCCAAGCCGGTGGTCTCTGAGTTTCTGGAGGACTAAGCGTACATGCTTCCGATGTTCCTCCAGGGAATGGGAGAAGATTAGGATGTCATCTAAGTATACAACTAAGAATCTATCCAAATATTCCCTGAGCACATCATTCATGAAATCCTGGAAGACTGCCGGGGCATTACAGAGCCCAAAAGGCATCACCAAATATTCATAATGCCCTGAGTGGGTATTAAAGGCAGTCTTCCATTCATCCCCCTCTCTTATTCGGATTAGATTGTACGCACCGCGTAGGTCAATCTTAGAAAAAATGGTGGCAGTACGAAGCTGGTCAAACAAGACCGAAATGAGGGGCAGTGGGTATGAGTTTTTAATCGTGATATGGTTCAATTCCCTGAAGTCGATGCAGGGTCGCAACGAACCGTCCTTTTTACCCACGAAGAAGAACCCCGACCCAACTGGAGACTGTGAAGGTCTGATAAATCCCTTAGCCAAGTTCTCCTGAATGTACTCTGCCATAGCCTGAGTCTCAGGACGTGACAGGGAGTACAACCTGCTCTTGGGAAGCTTAGCATTTGGCAACAAATCAATGGCACAGTCATAGGGGCGATGGGGAGGTAGTACCTCTGCAACTTTTTTGGAGAACATGTCCGCAAAATCTGCATAACACCCTGGCAATCCTGGCAAACTTAGCTGCGAGAGCCTGACTGGAAGGCTCAAGCAACTCCTGAAACAATCAGTACCCCAACTAAGAATCTCCCCAGAGACCCAGTCAAATTGAGGATTGTGGGCCCTTAACCAGGGTAACCCCAACACCAATGGGGCAAAAGTACAGACAGTCACATAAAAGGACAATTTTTCAGAGTGTGTGGCTCCAATAAACAAAGAAATCTGGCTAGTGCAAGAGGTAATTTTACCTTGGGATAATGGTTCCCCGTTTAACCCACAAATCTCAATTTCCGATGCCAAGGGTACTAAGGGAACAGAGTGTTTCAGGGCAAATTGGCGGTCCATAAAAACCCCGTCGGCCCCACTGTCCACAAAGGCCTCAGTCTTGACAGTTTGACCGAGGATCTTCAAGGTCACCGGAATGATAAAAGTCTTCTTGGGAAATTCTGACTTCTGGCCTGACAGGATATTTCCCATCACCCTCAGGCCCTGAAGTTTTCCGGCTTTTCTTGGCATGATACTACCACATGACCTTTATTTCCACAGTACAAACACAACCCCTGCTGTCTCCTCCGCGTCTTCTCACGCGAGGAGAGGCGGGTAGCCCCAATCTGCATAGGCTCCTCGGAAAACTCCTCAGAGTCTGAGGTTCCCTTGGGAAAGAAGGAAACCTCAGTCTCCCTTTCAAGCCTACGCTCTCTCAGCCGTCTATCCACCCGGATGGATAACTGCATGAGCTGATCCAAGCTATCAGGCAAGGGATATTGTACCAGTTGGTCCTTTATCTGGTTAGAAAGACCTCTTCGGTACTGGTGTCTCAGGGCTGGGTCATTCCACTGGGTATCATGGGCCAACCTCCGAAACTCCGTACAGTAAACCTCAACTGGCCTTCGCCCTTGCTTAAGGATCGAAATCTGAGCCTCGGCTGAGGCCGTCTTGTCAGGGTCATCATACAACATGCCCAGTGCCGTAAAAAAAGCATCAACACTTTTAAGCAACGGACAGTCAGGCTGCAACCCATATGCCCAGACCTGTGGGTCTCCTTGTAGCAAGGAAATCACTATGCCCACCCGCTGAATCTCCGACCCAGAAGACTGAGGCCTAAGCCGGAAGTATAGCTTGCAGCTCTCCTTGAAACAAAAGAACTGCGAGCGATCTCCAGAAAAACGATCCGGGAGATTTACTTTCGGCTCCGTAACCCCTGAAGGTGCTGCTGCTGCGGGAGCTCCGCCAGCGGCCTGGGAGGTGTGCATTTTAATGGACAAATCATTAAATTGTCGAGTCAGGACCTGCACCTGATCGACCACCTGTTGCAAAGTATTTTGAGGGGTATGCTCCATATTCCCACAAAATTTCAACAGGAGTATTAGGCTGCTGAATATGTTATGCACACCAGTGCCTGCAGGAATGTACTGGTGTCAGAACTGTTATGCACTCCAGCGCCTGCAGGAATGTACTGGTGTTTGAACTGTTATGCACACCAGTGCCTGCAGGAATGTACTGGTGTCTGAACGGATAGGTATGCAAAACAAATGAACTCACAGACAGACTGGGGAATATGACATTACGTACACAGAAGGTGATAGGGTAACAAAATACACACAAAGTGAACAAAGAAGCCCAGAGGCTAAGGAACTGGGTGTCTCCCTAGTATTAGTAATGCTCAGATGGGAAAAGCAAGATGTTGTGTTTTAATACGTAGAGAACCCGAAATGCTGTTGCTAAGGGCAACAGCAAAACCCTAAAGGGTTACCAACGGGTGTGGCAGTAAACTCCTTGGTCAGAGATGGAATGATAGACACAAGGAGAGTATCCATAATCCTAATTCTCACTTGCAGTGCACAGGTTCAGCTTACTGCCACTAAACTGACACCTGACACCTTGCACAGTGAGACAGGATTTAGGCAGGCAAGTCTTAGAATACAGCCGCAAACTTGCTAAGTTCACAGAGTAGTAAAAGAACCCCAGCAAGTTAAACGACTGACTCCAGTCTTACTGCTAGGTCTGGATTGGCAGAGTGTAGTACCAAATCCCCAGGCCTATTTGCAGTAAGCAACAACAAATACAAAGCTACACAGTACTGGCTAACTTTCAGGAACTGACTAACCAACAAAGATTCAGCAGCATCTGCTTAACCTGAGAAGAGGCCTTATAAAGCAGGTGCTGTCCACGCCCCACTCAGACCTCACAGACTGCGAGCACAAAAACCAGCACCGGATCCCCTGCCGTGCACAGAGCCTGTAACCACTGCACAGCAAAAGACCCGAACCGGAGTATCAGCTGCACTCAGGTTACTCCGCTAGCACTAGTCTCCCGGTTGCCATGACGACGTGGCAGCACAGGGCAGGAGACCCTAACAATTCCACACATGGAAAGATAAAGGCCTCTCACTTACCTCCCAGGTTTTTGACCCAGGAGGTCAAATACTGTCTTTCTCTACTCTTCAAACACAGTTTTCCCTTCACACCTCACACTTCTTCATGTACTTACAATCACGGCACTACATCTTTTCGCTAGATCCTAAAACAAGATATCTAAATTCAATTGATCCCATTAATTCTCTGCTACGTCTTTTAAATTCTTCTTCCTATCGTATAAAATTTATCTATACTCTATTATTACCGATCTCCGATACGAAAGCATGGCAATCACTGACATTAACTTGGCACAAAGATATCCCTGACATTGACTCTCCCTCGATCCTCACTAAACATAGCTCCAAAACCCTGAAATTCCTGAAATCCTCCTACCTTCAGGAAGTCCATTGGAGAACATTGCATAGAGCTTACATATCCCCCGCTCAAAGAAGTCATATGATCCCAGACACATCAGGCTCCTGTCTTAAATGTCATCACTCTCACGCTAATTTTTTCCACTGTTTCTGGGAATGTGGGAAAATAAAACGCCTTTGGAATAAAATAATTGTGTACCTAAACTCCTTATTTTCCACACATGTCTTCCTAGACCCTTTAGCCTGTCTATGTGCTAACTTTAAAAATTGGCTTCCTAACAGAGCTCTCTCTCCCTATATTCCATTGCTGGCCACTATTGTGACACTTGCAAAGAAAATCATTCTCACTCATTGGATCTCCTCCTCCTCTCCCTCCCTGCAAGAATTGAAATTAAAACTCTTACAAATATTTTACTTTGATAGATATAGTACCTTTCCAGATTTGGATAAATATATTGATTGATTTTACACCAAATGGTCCCCATTCATACATTCTTTAGACTCGTCTACTCAAGACAGAATTATGAAAGTATACGAAAATACGGACTGGCATCACTTGCGTATTGTCGCAAACTCCTAAGCCCACTCAACATTGATCTACTAGTTAATTCTGTTTATGCGATTATGAACCGTTTCAATCCTCTTCCGATAATAAAGATTGGATCCTCCCCCCCCCCTTCCCTCCTCCTTCCCTCCCCCTCACACTCATTGTCTTCTGTTTTTCTTTCCTTTTTCTATATTTTTCTTTCTTCTTTTATCCTATTCAAAATTATTTTTATTCTACGTAATTGTCATAATTTTGTGTGGATATCTGTAACTGGATCCTCAATTTGCATCTCAATCTGCACCGCATTTGTCGTCGTTTCTCTTTATATTAACGCGCAGGACTTGGAATTGTTTTTCAGGTTAAAAGTTTTTGTACTCTTGGATCCCTTCTCTATATGCAATTGACGATGTATCCTCTGATTGTATACCCCTTTGTTTTTTGAACAATAAAAATTGTATTATAAAAAAAAAAAAAAACACCACCGCAGCTGCCAAGACCTGAGTTATCCGCTTTGCAGCAGGATGACTGCTGTGATATTTCATCTTCCTCGCAAAGGACTGTTGGACAGTCAATTGCTTACTGGAAGTAGTACAAGTGGTCTTCCGACTTCCCCTCTGGGATGACGATCGACTCCCAGCAGCAACAACAGCAGCACCAGCAGCAGCAGTAGGCGTTACACTCAAGGATCCATCGGAGGAATCCCAGGAAGGAGAGGACTCATCAGACTTGCCAGTGACATGGCCTGCAAGACTATTGGCGTTCCTGTCTAAGGAGGAAATTGACACTGAGGGAGTTGGTGGTGTGGTTTGCAGGAGCTTGGTTACAAGAGGAAGGGATTTAGTTGTCAGTGGACTGCTTCCGCTGTCACCCAAAGTTTTTGAACTTGTCAATGACTTCTGATGAATGCGCTCCAGGTGACGTATAAGGGAGGATGTTCCTAGGTGGTTAACGTCCTTACCCCTACTTATTACAGCTTGACAAAGGCAACACACGGCTTGACACCTGTTGTCCGCATTTCTGTTAAAATAATTCCACACCGAAGAGGTGATTTTATTTGTAATTTGACCAGGCATGTCAATGGCCATATTCGTCCCACGGACAACAGGTGTCTCCCCGGGTGCCTGACTTAAACAAACCACCTCACCATCAGAATCCTCCTTGTCAATTTCCTCCTCAGCGCCAGCAACATCCATATCCTCATCCTGGTGTACTTCAACAGTGACATCTTCAATTTTACTATCAGAAACTGGACTTCGGGTGCTCCTTCCAGCACTTGCAGGGGGCGTGCAAATGGTGGAAGGTGCCACCTCTTCCCGTCCAGTGTTGGGAAGGTCAGGCATCGCAACTGACACAATTGGACTCTCCTTGGGGATTTGTGATTTAGAAGAATGTACAGTTCTTTGCTGTGCTTTTGCCAGCTTAAGTCTTTTCATTTTTCTAGCGGTGAGTGCTTCCATCCTCATGTGAAGCTGAACCACTAGCCATGAACATAGGCCAGGCCCTCAGCCGTTCCTTGCCACTCCGTGTCGTAAATGGCATATTGGCAAGTTTACGCTTCTCATCAGACGCTTTTAATTTTGATTTTTGGGTCATTTTACAGAACTTTAGTTTTTTGGATTTTACATGCTCTCTACTATGACATTGGGCATCGGCCTTGGCAGACGACGTTGATGGCATTTCATCGTCTCGGCCATGACTAGTGGCAACAGCTTCAGCACGAGGTGGAAGTGGATCTTGATCTTTCCCTATTTTACCCTCCACATTTTTGTTCTCCATTTTTTAATGTGTGGAATTATATGCCAGTAATATATCAAAAGCAATGGCCTACTGTACCGTACTGCTATGTATATACTGGTGGTCAGCAAAATTCTGCACTGTCCTCCTACTATATACTGCGCACAACTACAATGCAGCACAGATATGGATTGTATACTTGACGACACAGAGGTAGAGCAATGGACTACTGTACCGTACTGCTATCTATATACTGGTGGTCAGCAAAATTATGCACTGTCCTCCTAATATATACTGCGCACAACTACAATGCAGCACAGGTATGGATGGATAGTATACTTGACGACACAGAGGTAGAGCAATGGACTACTGTACCGTACTGCTATATATATACTGGTGGTCAGCTAAACTCTGCACTGTCCTCCTACCATATACTGCGCACAACTACAATGCAGCACAGGTATGGATGGATAGTATACTTGACGACACAGAGGTAGAGCAATGGCCTACTGTACTGTACTGCTATATATATACTGGTGGTCAGCAAAATTCTGCACTGTCCTCCTACTATATACTGCACACAACTACAATGCAGCACAGGTATGGATGGATAGTATACTTGACGACACAGAGGTAGAGCAATGGTCTACTGTTTCATACTGCTATATATATATACTGGTGGTCAGCAAAATTCTGCACTGTCCTCCTACTATATACTGCGCACAACTACAATGCAGCACAGGTATGGATGGATAGTATACTTGATGACGCAGAGGTAGAGCAATGGACTACTGTACCGTACTGCTATATATATACTGGTGGTCAGCAAAATTCTGCACTGTCCTCCTACTATATACTGCGCACAACTACAATGCAGCACAGGTATGGATGGATAGTATACTTGACAACACAGAGGTAGAGCAATGGACTACTGTACTGCACTGCTATATATGTACTGGAAGTCAGCACAATTCTGCACTGTTCTCCTACTATATACTGCTATACTGCACACAACTACAATGCAGCACGGGTATGGATGGATAGTATACTTGATGACACAGAGGTAGAGCAAAGGCCTACTGTACCATACTGCTATACTGGTGGTCAGCAAAATTCTGCACTGTCCTCCTACTATATACTGTGCACAACTACCATGCAGCACAGATATGGATTGTATACTTGACGACACAGAGGTAGAGCAATGGACTATTGTATCGTACTGCTATATATATACTGGTGGTCAGCAAAATTCTGCACTGTCCTCCTACTATATACTGCGCACAACTACAATGCAGCACAGGTATGGATGGATAGTATTCTTGGTGACACAGAGGTAAAGCAATGGCCTACTGTACCATACTGCTATATACAGTATATATACTGGTGGTAAGCAAAAATCTGCACTGTGCTCCTACTATATACTGCACACAACTACAATTCAGCACAGGTATGGATGGATAGTATACTTGATGACACAGAGGTAGAGCAATGGACTACTGTACCGTACTACTATATATATACTGGTGGTAAGCAAAAATCTGCACTGTCCTCCTACTATATACTGCACACAACTACAATGCAGCACAGGTATGGATGGATAGTATACTTGATGACACAGAGGTAGAGCAATGGACTACTGTACCGTACTACTATATATATACTGGTGGTCAGCAAAATTCTGCACTGTCCTCCTACTATATACTGCGCACAACTATAATGCAGCACAGGTATGGATGGATAGTATACTTGACGACACAGAGGTAGAGCAATGGACTACTGTACCGTATTTCTATATATATACTAGTGGTCAGCAAAATTCTGCACTGTCCTCCTTCTATATACTGCGCACAACTACAATGCAGCACAGATATGGATTGTATACTTGACGACACAGAGGTAGAGCAATGATTTTCTGTACCATACTGCTATATATATATACTGGTGGTCAGCAAAATTCTGCACTGTCCTCCTACTATATACTGCGCACAACTACAATGCAGCACAGGTATGGATGGATAGTATACTTGACGACACAGAGGTAGAGCAATGGCCTACTGTACCGTACTGCTATATATATACTGGTGGTCAGCAAAATTCTGCACTGTCCTCCTACTATATACTGCGCACAACTACAATGCAGCACAGGTATGGATGGATAGTATACTTGACGACACAAAGGTAGAGCAATGGACTACTGTACCGTACTGCTATATATATACTGGTGGTCAGCAAAATTCTGCACTGTCCTCCTACTATATACTGCGCACAACTACAATGCAGCACAGATATGGATTGTATACTTGACGACACAGAGGTAGTGCAATAAACTACTGTACCGTACTGCTATATATATACTGGTGGTCAGCAAAATTCTGCACTGTCCTCCTACTATATACTGCGCACAACTACAATGCAGCACAGGTATGGATGGATAGTATACTTGACGACACAGAGGTTGAGCAGTGGACTACTGTACTGTACTGCTATATATATACTTGTGGTCAGCAAAATTCTGCACTGTCCTCCTACTATATACTGCGCACAACTACAATGCAGCACAGGTATGGATGGATAGTATACTTGATGACACAGCGGTAGAGCAATGGACTACTGTACCGTACTTCTATATATATATATATACTGGTGGTCAGCAAAATTCTGCACTGTCCTCCTACTTTATACTACAATGCAGCACAGATATGGAGCGTTTTCAGGCAGAGAACGTAGATATTTGCAGCACACTGAGCACAGATACTTGGAGCACACTGAGCACAGATATTTGCAGCACACTGAGCACAGATATTTGCAGCACACTGAACACAGAAACTGAGAGAACGCAGCCACGTCCTCTCGCTATCATCTCCAATGCACGAGTGAAAATGGCGGCGACACGCGGCTCTTTATATGCAATACGAATCTCGCGAGAATACGACAGCAGGATGATGACGTTCGGGCGCGCTCGGGTTAACCGAGCAAGGTGGGAAGATCCGAGGCTGCCTCGGAACCATGTAAAATAGGTGAAGTTCGGGAGAGTGCAGATCTCAACGAACCGAACCCGCTCATCTCTACTTGTGATTAGTTTGTGTTTAGAACTCTTTCCTCGGGCTGTGCCTAGGTTCCTATGTGGGGAATTTGGCGGCCGCGCCGCACATGGGCCCTCATTCCGAGTTGTTCACTCGCTACTAATTTTAGCAGAATTGCTAATAGGCTAAAATCCGGCAGTTCTGCGCATGCGTATGCACAGCAGGGCGCATGCGCTAAGCAAATTTACACAAAACTATGCTATTTTACTCACAGGCTAACAAAGCTTTTCAATCGCTCTGCTGATTGACAGGAAGTGGGTGTTTCTGGGCGGAAACTGCCCATTTTCAGGGAGTGTGCTAAAAAAACGCAGGCGTGCCAGATAAAAACGCAGGAGTGGCTGGAGAAACGGAGGAGTGGCTGGTCGGACGCTGGGCGTGTTTGCAACGTCAAACCAAGAACTAAACGGAGGTGATCGCAATCTAGGAGTAGGTCTAGAGCTACTCAGAAACTGCAAGGAAATTGCTTTCGTTAGCAATTCTGCTAATATTAGCAGAATTGCTAATCTTTCGTTAGCAATTCTGCTATGCTAAGATACACTCCCAGAGGGCGGCGGCTTTGTGTTTGCATTTCTGCTAAAAGTAGAATGAGGGCCATGATCTGTTAATTGTCTTTCTGTATTCTCTCCCGTTGGTAGTCTTGCAGGTTTTAGTCAGCTTTCCCCTTACTCACTCACTCACAGTCTCGATTGGTGCCTTGTTACCTCATAAGGCCTGGGGGCATCAGAGCTTAGGCGGACCTAATTCACCCCATCAAGCACAGCTGCTAAAGCAGAAGACTAGCTCTGCAGGCACCATCCGACCACTGGGAGGAGTAACGAAGTCAGGGTTAGAGTAGGTGTAGCTGCGATTACTCATTCTCAGCCCCAGCTCCACACGTGAGTTCTGGAACTCCCTAGTTGCCACCAAGTCTCCAGAGTTTCAGATACTCATTTCCTAACAGATGCAAGATGGAATTGTCTTGGGCCCTCCCACCCACCCATATGTTGTTTAAATAAAACATGCACAGTTTAATAAACCCATTATTTCAGCGACAGGTGGTCCCCCTGAAAAAAGCTTGCCAAGTTCTCTGAATCATAGCTAGCTACAAACATACCACCTCCTTCTTTAATGACTTTTCACATTATGAGAAGAGGCAAGAAGAAAAGGACAGTGTCAAGAAGGTGATTAAAAAATAGAGAGGCACACGCAATCAGGAACAACACACAGGCTTTCACCTCCACTCCTATATTGGTGTGGAACAGAAAGGACTTCAACCAAGCAAATATATAATTATTAATTACCACGTTACTGGACAAACTGAAAAACTAGGGGCCAAAGCCTTCAAATTTGTACCCCCTTCTCCATGTTCCAGGATTAGGATAATCTCGGATTTAACAGATGGAGTCTGGAGACTTATTTTGTGAAAATCTCGTGGGTTTCTTTTTTTTAGAATTTTTTAGAATTTTTTTTAGAATTTTTTATGCCACTTTTATTTACATATTTTGTGGCAGAAATTTTAGTTTTTCACAGCTCCAAGTTACACGCATGTGAGCATACCTGTGTGTCTTGTTTATTTTATTCCTATTTTATTTTTAAATAAAGCAGCCCCTTAGATGTTTTAGCAGCTCCTCATGAGCCCCCACAGCAGCCCCGGATGTGGCAAGTTGAGTTCGGGTGGGTTAAGCACAGCAGCGATCATGTCTGAAATGCGCATGCGCCGGCACCGCATTGCGCTGGCACATGCCA
Source organism: Pseudophryne corroboree (assembly GCF_028390025.1). NCBI lineage: Eukaryota > Metazoa > Chordata > Amphibia > Anura > Myobatrachidae > Pseudophryne > Pseudophryne corroboree. Next base: position 245,623,524 of record NC_086446.1, read on the forward strand.
GATAGCCAACGGCTGTCTCAGCCCTGCGATCACCTCTGCCTGATTGACAAGCAGAGGTTGTCGCTGGATGGGCTGGCGGCATTTGTCCGCCGTCTAGGGGACGCGCTCCGGGCAAGGCAGGCATGCCTGTACTGTTGAGGGGGCGGGCCGCGGGGGCTGTGTGACATCACACGCAGTCGCTGCGACCTGAACAGCGATGAGTAGCTCCCTGCCAGCGTGCAGGAGCTGCGCTGGCAGGGAGCTACTGGGAGCTACTCTTCCAGTACAAAAGCATTGCTGCTGTGCAATGCTTTTGTACTTGTACAGGAGGGTCGGGCCTGACATGCGGGGCGGACAACCCCTGTGCTGGGCGTCCCCCCACATGTCTGTGTGAATGATCATAGATGTGGTAAATTGAGCACATCTACGATCAGGTCTGAATTAGGCCCTAAGCATGACTGTGCAGTGAAATTTTTGTTATTGAGCCCCTGCCCTAGTGGAGCTTGCAACTCTACAGTCGAAACTCATATCATACTATGGGGCTAATTCAGACCTGATCGCTGCTGTGCATTTTCGCACAGCAGGCGATCAGGTCTGAATTGCGCATGTGCCGGTGCCATAGTGCGCCGGCGTATGCCAGAGATGCACTTGGCATCTCAGCCCAGCGATTGGCTCTGCTTGATTGACAGGCAGAGGCGTTTGCTGTGCGGGAGGGGGTGGGCTAGCGGCTTTGGGCTGCTGTTTTGGGGGTGTGGTCTGGGCAACGCAGGCGTGCCCAGACCGTGTGGGGGGTGGGCCGTGGTGGTTGCATGACATCACACACAGCCGCTGTGACCCAGAGAGCAATGGGTAGCTCCCTGCAAGCGCGCAGGAGCTGCGCTGGTAGGGAACTATTCTTCAGGTACAAAAGCATCATTGCCATGTGATGCTTTGTACCTGTGCAGGGGGGAAGAGCCAGACATGCGGGGTTGACTAGCCCTATGCTGGGCATTCCCCCGCATGTCTGTGAAAGTGATCGTGATGAAGTCTGAATTACCCCATGTAAGTAGGACTGTGGGAGAAAGCAAGGATAACCTCTGTGCCACAGCAAGCCAAACATCTTCCTGGCAGTAAGCCACCATGAGACTCCATACTGGGCCTTATTCAGTTACTGTTTGTGCCTCACAGGAGCTCCTGACCCGTCTAGTGCTGCAGTGCAATAAAAAGCTGATGCAATGCAAGATCACTGAAACTCTGTTCTTCTAACACCGCAAGGTCTTGCGATAACCCTACGCAGCCCTTAGGAAAAGAAGATCCATGTACAACAAATGTGCATATTCTAAATAAATAATCCCAAAATGTGGAACATCAATAATAAATCTAAATTAAGGTTGACTAATTGTAGCCATTCATTTGAGTGAGTCCCTAACATGAAATAATTGAGAAGAACCTCTCTCTAATGCTCCTGCAGAAAATATCACTTTTACCTCTCTGGCAGTTGCGCTGGATTATGACTCAGTCTCTTCTGAGTCACACTGACTTTGGCCACAAATGTGGTCTCTCCCCACTTCATTTAAAAATACTTCGTCAAAATAGCAATTTCCATTTCCACCTTTGCGGTTATGTTTTCACAAATCTGATGTTGAAACTTACTTCATATCTGCTTTAGGCTTTCTTTTGAGCCTAGGATCAAGTACAGCAGCACCCCATGAATTATACGGCAGCACCCCTGGATTTATACAGCATAGGGAGCACCCCAGGAGAATTACACAGCACAGCAGACAGGCAACAGCACCCCTGGACTTAAATGGCAGTGGGGCAGCACCCCTAGACTGAAAGGGCAGAGGAGCAACACCCCATATAGGGCAGCATCCCTGGAATGATGTGGCAAAGAAAAGACGTGCAAGATGGAATTGTCCTTGGGCCCTCCCACCCTTATGTTGTATAAACAGGACATGCACACTTTAACAAACCAATCATTTCAGTGACAGGGTCTGCCACAGTGGCTGAAATGATTGGTTTGTTTGGGCCCCCACAAAAAAAAGCAACTAATATCTTCTTGCACAAACTAGCGCTACAGTGGTAAGATGTCGTCCTCATCCTCAGGTTCCCCCCCACCTCCCCCACAGTGTTTACATCCTCTTCCTCACAGAGAAATAATATTCAAACAAACCACATCATTTAGGTGTCAGTCGACTGCTTACGCTATTACCCAAAGTTTCTGAACTTGACAATGACTTATGATGAATGCGCTGCAGGTGACATATAAGGGAGGATGTTCCTAGGTGGTTAACGTCCTTACCCCTATTTATTATGGATTGACAGAGGCAACAGATGGCTTGACACCTGTTGTGGAGATTTGTGGAGAAATAATTTCACACCGAAGAGGTGGCTTTTTTGGTATTTTGCATGACAATGGGCTTTTTCATCCCATGGCCAACAACTGTCCCCACTGGTGCCTTATTCAAGCAAACCACATCACCATCAGAATCCTCATTGTCAACTTCCTCTGCAGCGCCAGCTATACCCATATCCTCCTCATCCTGGTATACTTCTACAGTGACATCCTTAGTCACAATATCAGCAACTGGACTGGCGGTGCTCCTCCCAGCACTTGCAGAGGACATGCAAATGGTGGTATGAGTATCCTCTTCCCATACAGTGTTGTGAAGGTCAGGCCTAGACATCGCAACTGTGGACAGTACCAGCACCCCTGTATTTTCACAACACCCCTGTAATTTTACAGCATACAAGACAAGGCTAGTGTACAATTATTTTCACTGCACCCTTGTATATTACAGCATATAGGGCCAGTATACATTTATTTACACTGCATCCCTGTATTTTACAGCATACAGGGCAACCCATGTATTTAACAGCAGAACCCCTGTATTTTTACAGCATACAGAACCAGTTTACTTTTATTTTAACAACAGCACCCCTGTATTTTTACACCATGCAGGGCCAGTGTACATTGATTTTTACTGCACCCCTGAATTTTGACAGCATACAAGACAGGGCCAGTGTACATTTATTTTCACTGCACCTCTGAATTTTTACAGCATACAAGAGAGGGCCAGTGTACACTTGCCCGCATACAGTGTACACGTGCCCGCATACAAGACAGGGCACGTGTACATTTATTTTACTGCACCCCTGAATTTTTACAGCATACACGACAGGGCAAGTGTACATTTATTTTACTGGACCCCTGAATTTTACAGCATAAAAGACAGGGCCAGTGTATATTTATTTTACTGCACGCCTTAATTTTTACTGCATACAAGACAGGGCAAGTGTACATTTATTTTACTGCACCCCTGAATTTTTGTGTGTTATAAAGAATTCGGCAGTTATAATCATTAACTATGGTGGAGATAGGAACACGTGGAGCTGAATGGATTAGGTGAAAAAAGATAATAATTTATTAAAATACATGTAATGTATAGATAAAATTAATAACAAATGAAAATGATAAAATTGCAGCAGAACAGAATCACCATGGAGCTACCTTAATTACACTTATCCGTATTTCTTAATTTATGTGGACTTAATGTTGATATTGGAATTAGGTAAACTTTTTAGCACAGTCCTAGTTGATGAAAGTGTAGCTCCCAGTTGATGAAAGTGATCCAGAATTTGAGAAAGCTGCAGGTTCTGCAGCGAAACGCGTCAGATGTTTTGAATTCTGGATCACTTTCATCAACTGGGAGCTACACTTACCATATCCGGATCTTTAGTGGACTTATACGAACTACGCCAAAAGGAACAGGTGAACAACTTGCCAATTGGTAACACAGCCCTACTACTCAGCATTGAGGACTCCGCACACTGGTGAGGATATAAGAGTGTTTTGGTTCTACCCACTAAAAGGGACGCTATCCAGAGAACCCCCTCCTCCAGCGGTAATATACTGTGGCATTGCAGCCATCAGGACTGTGCTAAAAAGTTTACCTAATTCCAATATCAACATTAAGTCCACATAAATTAAGAAATACGGATAAGTGTAATTAAGGTAGCTCCATGGTGATTCTGTTCTGCTGCAATTTTATCATTTTCATTTGTTATTAATTTTATCTATACATTACATGTATTTTAATAAATTATTATCTTTTTTCACCTAATCCATTCAGCTCCACGTGTTCCTATCTCCACCATAGTTAATGATTATAACTGCCGAATTCTTTATAACACACAGCGCTGCTATCTTTGTTTGTTGTCTATCGTCTACAGTGTTCACAGGATTGACTATACCTGTTATATAGCAGCTGCTACAATTAGAACACCAGCCCAACTTGCGCCCGATTCTTTAACTTCGGTTAAAGTTTTCCCATTTCTACCCCTGAATTTTTACAGCATGCAAGAGAGGGCCAGTGTACATTTATTTTACTGGACCCCTGAATGTTTACAGCATACAAGACAGGGCCAGTGTACATTTATTTCACTGCACCCCAGAATTTTTACAGCATACAGGAGGACAGTGCCTCTGCCCCTGTACAGCACAGTGATAGCAACACCCATGTACAGCTGCAGCACCCCTAACAGCACATTAAACACCAGTGATAGCCTGGACAGCACCTCTAACATCACAGTGACAAGACAACACTCCTAACAGCACCCATAGAGAGCACACACTGACCCCACCCGACGGCACCACCCACAGAGAGAGACAGAGGTCTGTCTCCTTCACTTTCCAAGTCGGTGTGAAAATGGCGGCAATGCGCGGCTGTTTACTTGGAATCCAAAACCCGCGAGAATACGACAGTGGGATGTTGACGTTTTGCCTCGTTCTGGTTTCCGAGTCTGGCAGGAAGTCCCGAGCCGGACTCGGATCCGAGCTCGGATCGTGACATTCGGGGGAATTCAGTTCTCTGAGAACCAAACCCACTCATCTCTAATATACAGTATATATATACTGTATATATATATACTTCGGGGGGAATTCGGTTCTCTAAGAACCAAACCCACTCATCTCTAATATATATATATATACTGTATATATATATATACACTTTTTTTTTCTTAAATGCTTACCTATTTTCCCTGGTTAATGATATAACAGTTTACAGGAGTCTTAGAGCTGTTTTTGCTGCTTTCCACCTCCCATTTCATTTATCTTGTGGTATTCAGCAAGTGTGATGACTCTGAAGCCTGAGTGCCTTGCAGCTGTTGGCTTACTGACATGTCTGCACCACTGGAAACACTTTTCTGAGCCAGTGAATGGCAGCAGGAGCTGAACAACTGCCAGCTTCCAGGGATTAATAGATTGCCGATGACAGGAGGCACTTAGCAAGCACAAATTATCTATATGAAGAGAACTCTTATAACTCGATAGACAGTTTAAAGCAGTTCTCAAAAATAGTTTTAAAGTGTTGCTTTAAAGTGTTTCTAATTCCATTTTTTTTATTTCTTGTATCATTAGTTTTAAAAATGAAACTATATTCATAGCAATGGATTTGAACAAATTCTTCTGTTGCTTTCTAATAAAGAAAATATGTATTTATTAAAACTGCTCTTATCTAATCTACATCATACTTTCCAGGAGCTATAGATGGGAAAGTCTGTGCCCTGTGTTGACTCACGATGTACAGTACCAGCAGATGTCATGATGAAGGTGGGGTTAGGAGCATGGAGTTCGGCAAGCACTCTAAGTGATGTGCCACCCTTCCAGATACCCCAGAATTCTGAGACAGGTGCCATTGGGTCAGCAATGGTGCCTCCCCCTTCACTTTGGGCCCTGGGTGGTGGGACTGGTGGCATTCCCCTAGACTCCAGAGGTAATAGAACACCCAGCTATATCCTACCCACTTCCTAGTGAAATATGTGAGATGTAGGGCTCTGAGTTCTGAGAGATTCATGTCATCTTAGCTCCTTCACCTATTTACAATCCAGCAATTGACTGCTTTGTGCCACAGGGAATGGGGCAAATATACATACATTATGAGCCAGGGCTTGTGTAGTATTGGACAGATGTCTGTTTTATTTCCGTACTGTTATGCAGATTTTTTTGCATCTTACCCTTATGTTGCCTTATGACTGGAGACGGAGGAAAGTAGGGAGAAGCGTATGCAGAGTAAAGTATGATTGTGTTCACATAACTGCGACTGAAGTATAGCTGGACGTAGATGTATACACACATGTAAAAAGGCTTCTCTGTTGTGGGTACCAGATGGCTAGTGCAATAATGATGATGTTAGTGATGATTAGTGATGTGCACCGGAAATTTTTCGGGTTTTGTGTTTTGGTTTTGGATTCGGTTCCGCGGCCGTGTTTTGGATTCGGACGCGTTTTGGCAAAACCTCCCTGAAATTTTTTTGTCGGATTCGGGTGTGTTTTGGATTCGTGTTTTTTTTTACAAAAACCCCTCAAAAACAGCTTAAATCATAGAATTTGGGGGTCATTTTGATCCCATAGTATTATTAACCTCAATAACCATAATTTCCACTCATTTTCAGTCTATTCTGAACACCTCACAATATTATTTTTAGTCCTAAAATTTGCACCGAGGTCGCTGGATGACTAAGCTAAGCGACACAAGTGGCCGACACAAACACCTGGCCCATCTAGGAGTGGCACTGCAGTGTCAGGCAGGATGGCACTTCAAAAAAATAGTCCCCAAACAGCACATGATGCAAAGAAAAAAAGAGGTGCACCAAGGTCGCTGGATGGCTAAGCTAAGCGACACAAGTGGCCGACACAAACACCTGGCCCATCTAGGAGTGGCACTGCAGTGTCAGGCAGGATGGCACTTAAAAAAAACAATCCCCAAACAGCACATGATGCAAAGAAAAAAAGAGGCGCAATGAGGTAGCTGTGTGACTAAGATAAGCGACCCAAGTGGCCGACACAAACACCTTGCCCATCTAGGAGTGGCACTGCAGTGTCAGACAGGATGGCAGATTTAAAAAATAGTCCCCAAACAGCACATGATGCAAAGAAAAAAAGAGGTGCACCAAGGTCGCTGGATGGCTAAGCTAAGCGACACAAGTGGCCGACACAAACACCTGGCCCATCTAGGAGTGGCACTGCAGTGTCAGGCAGGATGGCACTTCAAAAAAATAGTCCCCAAACAGCACATGATGCAAAGAAAAAAAGAGGCGCAATGAGGTAGCTGTGTGACTAAGCTAAGCGACCCAAGTGGCCGACACAAACACCTGGCCCATCTGGGAGTGGCACTGCAGTTTTCTAGCGAGAGGATGAGTGCTTTCATCCTCATGTGAATCTGAACCACTAGCCATGAACATAGGCCAGGGCCTCAGCCGTTCCTTGCCACTCCATGTCGTAAATGGCATATTGGCAAGTTTACGCTTCTCCTCAGACGCTTTTAATTTTGATTTTTGGGTCATTTTACTGAACTTTTGTTTTTTGGATTTTACATGCTCTCTACTATGACATTGGGCATTGGCCTTGGCAGACGACGTTGATGACATTTCATCATCTCAGCCATGACTAGTGGCAGCAGCTTCAGCACGAGGTGGAAGTGGATCTTGATCTTTCCCTATTTTACCCTCCACATTTTTGTTCTCCATTTTTTAATGTGTGGAATTATATGCCAGTATCAATAGCAATGGCCTACTACTATATATACTGCGCACAACTGAAATGCACCACAGGTATGGATGGATAGTATACTTGACGACACAGAGGTAGGTAGAGCAGTGGCCTACTGTACCGTACTGCTATATACTGGTGGTCAGCAAACTGTGCAGAACTGAAATGCACCACAGGTATGGATGGATAGTATACTTGACGACTCAGAGGTTGGTAGAGCAGTGGCCTTCTGTACCGTACTGCTATATATTATATACTGGTGGTCAGCAAACTATGCAAAACTGAAATGCACCACAGGTATGGATGGATAGTATAATTGGCGACACAGAGGTAGGTAGAGCAGTGGCCTACTGTACCGTACTGCTATATACTATATACTGGTGGTCAGCAAACTGTGCAAAACTGAAATGCACCACAGGTATGGATGGATAGTATACTTGACGACACAGAGGTAGGTAGAGCAGTGGCCTTCTGTACCGTACTGCTATATATTATATACTGGTGGTCAGCAAAATTATGCACTGTACTCCTACTATATACTACAATGCAGCACAGATATGGAGCGTTTTTCAGGCAGAGAACGTATAACACTGGTGGTCACTGGTCAGCAAAACTCTGCACTGTACTCCTCCTATATAATACTGCTGGTCCCCAGTCCCCACAATAAAGCAGTGTGAGCACAGATATATGCAGCACACTGAGCACAGATATGGAGCATTTTTCAGGCAGAGAACGTATAATACTGGTGGTCACTGGTCAGCAAAACTCTGCACTGTACTCCTCCTATATAATACTGCTGGTCCCCAGTCCCCACAATAAAGCAGTGAGCACAGATATTTGCAGCCACCTGAATAAACCTGAGAGGACGCCAGCCACGTCCTCTCACTATCATTTCCAATGCACGAGCGAAAAATGGCGGCGACGCGCGGCTCCTTATATAGAATACGAATCTCGCGAGAATCCGACCGCGGGATGATGACGTTCGGGCGCGCTCGGGTTAACCGAGCAAGGCAGGAAGGTTCTAATCTGCCTCGGACCCGTGTAAAAAGGGTGAAGTTCGGGGGGGTTCGGATTCCGAGGATCCGAACCCGCTCATCACTAGTGATGATGATTATTTGCATTAACTAGCCGCTTATGTTTGGCTGTGCGAATTGATCCCTTCAATTGATAAAACATTATTAATTTCCAAAGTTGAAATATATAACATTATTTATTCCACATTTTAATTGGACTGTGGCAGGCAAGATGATTCTTATTTGCTTTTAAAAGGGTCAAAACAACATATGTTTGTATTTAATAAAGTTTTACTTGCATTTACCATAAAAATATTATTAAATACGACTTGAACGTAAATATATCAAATTCTATAAGAGCCCCATTGTCCTCTGCTGTTTGATAATAGTAATAAAAAAAGTTTTACATTTCAATCATATTTGAATTTTATTAAATATGGTTAACTTTTGGGTGTTTTGTCATCCCTATGTCAATATGCATTCAACAAGCAAGCACTGTTTACTGAGTTATGCAAATAATTGTATTCATTGTAGGCAAGGCAAAGTTCAAGGGTTACACAATAGAGGGGATATTTATCAGAGCTTGGAAAGAGATAAAGGGGGTCATTCCGAGTTGATCGCTCGCTAGCTGTTTTTAGCAGTCGTGCAAACGCTATGCCGCCTCCCACTGGGAGTGTATTTTAGCTTAGCAAAAGTGCGAACGAAAGGATCGCAGAGCGGCGGCAACATTTTTATGTGCAGTTTTAGAGTAGTTCTACACCTACTCAGTGCTTGCGATGACTTCAGACTGTTCAGTTCCTGTTTTGATGTCACAAACATGCCGTGCATTCGGCCAGGCACGTCTGCGTTTTTCCAGGCACGCCTGCGTTTTTTCGAACACTCCCTGAAAACGGTCATTTGACACCCAGAAACGCCCTTCTTCATGTCAATCACTCTGCAGCCACCAGTGCGACTGAAATGCTTCGCTAGACCCTGTGTGAAACTACATAGTTCGTTGTAATATTACTTCGTGCGTGCGCATTTCGCACATACGCATGCGCAGAAGTGCCGGATTTTTGCCTCATCGCTGCACAGTGAACGAATGCAGCTAGCGATCAACTCGGAATGACCACCAAAGTACCAACCAATCAGCTCTTGTTATTTTTTCAAATGCAGTCTGTAACATGGCAGTTAGGAGCTGATTGATTTGATAAATTTCACCCTAAATCATGTCTGAGGCTGTTTAGTCTGAATTCCGTTTGTGTGCCATGTAATTTATAGTTATGTCTTTACGGCTACTACTACTACTACTACTACTACTACTACTACTACTACTACTACTACTACGAAGAAGAAGAAGAAGAAGAAGAAGAAGAAGAAGAAGAAGAAGAAGAATCTCATGGAGAATAAAAAAAAAATCTTGTCTATTACTTACACAGTCACAGAATTAAATAACAAAATATCTTTTCTTCCAAATATTGCCAATTTTCCACATTGAGTGGCAGATGTATTAAGCCCGGAGAAGTGATAAAGCAGTGATAAGTGGAAGGTGATAACGCACTAGCCAATCATTATGGGTTTGAAATATGACAGTTAGGAGCTGATTGGCTGGTGCATTATCATCTTCCACTTATCACATCTTTTCACTGCTTTATCACTTCTTCAGGCTTAAAACATCTGCCCTTGGAAACCTTGTAGGGAGATAGTGTATATGCCAACAACAGGTATTATACGCCCCACTGATCTATGCATGGGCTAGTTCTATCTGATAGCTATAAAAACAACCAGTGGTGGATTTACAGCATGTACCTAGTACTGACACTTGCTGGGACAGCGGCACAGCAGGCTCACTTACATGAGAGATGGCCAGATGATTTTTTGTAACTGGTGAGGGAGGAAGGGGCAATGGTCAGTAAATTGTGGTGGTAGAGCGGGATGAGGTTGGTGCTGCTTTGAGAGGCCCCAACATCAGAGGGTGCAGAGACATCATGGGGGGGGGGGGGGGCAACAATAGTGTTTGCCTAGGGGCAGCATGACCTCTAAATTTGCACCTGGAAACAACCCTGAAATCTTTATATTTTGGAGGATCAATTGTAGGATAATCAGTGATATTGTTTTGATAGCAATATCTACTGGAACACAGGGCCGTAACTAGGTGTGTTCCAGTGATGCCTGGCACACAGCGCATATGCACTGTAGGCACAGGACCACCAGCAACACCTGCTCTTGCACGCCGTCTCTGCCGCACTGTGGGGTCCACTGCTGCGCCCTCACCACAATATCTCCCTTCCCACCCGCCGGCCACCATGTAACTGAGCGCTATTGACCAGCTACCTCTGCTCACATCGGTAGCTGGGCACCGCTGCTCATACACTTCCTGCTCCGGCTCCGCCACCCATCTCCGTCCCAGCTCTCCCTTCTCCCCACAGTGTCTTCTGGGAGAGACAACAACTGTCCCATCCAATCACAGTGCCCTGCTGTCGCGAAGAGCCGATGCATTAGTGCAGGAAAAAGAGGAGGACAGATACAGACGTCTGGAGGAATCAGCTGCTCTGAATCCAAAAGTACGTCTCTCTCTCTCTCTCTCCCCTCCCCCCCGCATTGTAAAAGTGGACTGTACCTACTGAACTGTGCAAAAGGGGACTGTGCCTGCTGTACTGTGTAAAAGGGAGCTCTGCCTGCCGTAATGTGTAAATGGGGGCTCTACCTGGCGTAATGTGTAAAAGGGGGCTCTACCTGCCGTAATGTGTAAAAGGGGGCTCTGTATGCCGTAATGCGTAAAAAAGGGACTCTGCCTGCCGTAATGTGTAAAAAGAGGCTCTGTCTGCCATAATGTGTAGAAGGGAACTCTTGCGTAAAGCATAAAAGGGGTCTCTACTTGGTGTATTGTGTAAAAGGGGGCTCTACCTGGCGTAATGTGTAAAAGGGGGCTCTGTCTGGCGTAATACATAAAAAGGGGCTCTACCTGGAATAATGTGTATAGGGAGCTCTACCTGGCGTAATGTGTAAAAGGGATTTTACCTGGAGTATTGTGTATAAATAGCGTAATTTGAATAATGGAGACTACTGTACAACGTAATATGAATTGGTATTTTTTGTTACTAAGCCCCTTCCCAATGAAGCCACACCCCTATATTTTTTCACATGCCTACGATGCGCACTGGCCTTTTTTTAAATATGGTTGTTTCTTGCACACAGTGCTAAAATGTCTATTTACAGCACTGCTGGAATGTTAAATATTTCACTGTTATGAACAATGATTTACATGCTGTGCACAGCTGGTACAAGTTTTGACCACTGGAGAAATATTTTATCATTTACATACTGGAAAAAAAGGAAGAGGAATGGCATGTTTTTTGTAAGGTGCACTCGTAATTATGAAAACATAATTTTTATTGACATAATTATTTTAAATAAATCTTGTATTCCAGGTATGTATGACAACAGTAAACTATAGTGGTTAAAACCATAAACAATATTGTACAGATTGATACATTGTGTTGTTATTATGTATCGTCATATATTATGTTTCATCATGCAAAGTTGTATGACGCAATGCATTAGGGCGTGGCTTAGTGATGCATGTGTTGTGCTGATCCCGGCATCTCCGGTCCACTGCTGCCTCCGGTCATCCATCTACCAAGTTGCGGTGTGTCTGGTGACATCTGCAGAGACGGTGCATCCGCTTCTCCACACCTCAACGAAGGTCCACGTGAGTTGCAATCTATGGGGGTCCAGTCAGCAGGAGATGATTGTCATGGAATTATGTCATATAACCATGTAGTAGCCAGCCCACAGAGTTGTTTTACTTGACACAAGTCCCCACATTTGGGAACTTGCTTTATGCTATTTTTGCTATTAAAACTATTCTTCCATAAATATCCAAGGAAAAGTACAGGCACCCACCACATTCCAATTATATGCAAATTTATTATACCTCACAGGTGCATCTCCATCTGAGATTAAGCAGCAATATAAAACAGCATGTCAGCAGTATGTTGACGTTTCAGCTCCGTCTGAGCCTTTGTCAAGACAGACAACACAGCAACAGGTCTTATCCCAGCAGCCCATAATGCACACTGACCCATGGACCATATTTATAGCAGAGACCAGCCTCAAGCCACTCCCCTCAATTAGCAAGAGGAAACACAGCTAAAACCATAGAACTCCAAATTGTAGCCACATGTTGTGTCTCTTATATATTAGAGATGAGCGCCTGAAATTTTTCGGGTTTTGTGTTTTGGTTTTGGGTTCGGTTCCGCGGCCGTGTTTTGGGTTCGAACGCGTTTTGGCAAAACCTCACCGAATTTTTTTTGTCGGATTCGGGTGTGTTTTGGATTCGGGTGTTTTTTTCAAAAAACACTAAAAAACAGCTTAAATCATAGAATTTGGGGGTCATTTTGATCCCAAAGTATTATTAACCTCAAAAACCATAATTTACACTCATTTTCAGTCTATTCTGAATACCTCACACCTCACAATATTATTTTTAGTCCTAAAATTTGCACCGAGGTCGCTGTGTGAGTAAGATAAGCGACCCTAGTGGCCGACACAAACACCGGGCCCATCTAGGAGTGGCACTGCAGTGTCACGCAGGATGTCCCTTCCAAAAAACCCTCCCCAAACAGCACATGACGCAAAGAAAAAAAGAGGCGCAATGAGGTAGCTGTGTGAGTAAGATTAGCGACCCTAGTGGCCGACACAAACACCGGGCCCATCTAGGAGTGGCACTGCAGTGTCACGCAGGATGGCCCTTCCAAAAAACCCTCCCCAAACAGCACATGACGCAAAGAAAAAAAGAGGCGCAATGAGGTAGCTGTGTGAGTAAGATTAGCGACCCTAGTGGCCGACACAAACACCGGGCCCATCTAGGAGTGGCACTGCAGTGTCACGCAGGATGTCCCTTCCAAAAAACCCTCCCCAAACAGCACATGACGCAAAGAAAAAAAGAGGCGCAATGAGGTAGCTGTGTGAGTAAGATTAGCGACCCTAGTGGCCGACACAAACACCGGGCCCATCTAGGAGTGGCACTGCAGTGTCACGCAGGATGTCCCTTCCAAAAAACCCTCCCCAAACAGCACATGACGCAAAGAAAAAAAGAGGCGCAATGAGGTAGCTGACTGTGTGAGTAAGATTAGCGACCCTAGTGGCCGACACAAACACCGGGCCCATCTAGGAGTGGCACTGCAGTGTCACGCAGGATGTCCCTTCCAAAAAACCCTCCCCAATCAGCACATGATGCAAAGAAAAAGAAAAGAAAAAAGAGGTGCAAGATGGAATTGTCCTTGGGCCCTCCCACCCACCCTTATGTTGTATAAACAAAACAGGACATGCACACTTTAACCAACCCATCATTTCAGTGACAGGGTCTGCCACACGACTGTGACTGATATGACGGGTTGGTTTGGACCCCCCCCAAAAAAGAAGCAATTAATCTCTCCTTGCACAAACTGGCTCTACAGAGGCAAGATGTCCACCTCATCTTCACCCTCCGATATATCACCGTGTACATCCCCCTCCTCACAGATTATCAATTCGTCCCCACTGGAATCCACCATCTCAGCTCCCTGTGTACTTTGTGGAGGCAATTGCTGCTGGTCAATGTCTCCGCGGAGGAATTGATTATAATTCATTTTAATGAACATCATCTTCTCCACATTTTCTGGATGTAACCTCGTACGCCGATTGCTGACAAGGTGAGCGGCGGCACTAAACACTCTTTCGGAGTACACACTTGTGGGAGGGCAACTTAGGTAGAATAAAGCCAGTTTGTGCAAGGGCCTCCAAATTGCCTCTTTTCCCTGCCAGTATAAGTACGGACTGTGTGACGTGCCTACTTGGATGCGGTCACTCATATAATCCTCCACCATTCTATCAATGTTGAGAGAATCATATGCAGTGACAGTAGACGACATGTCCGTAATCGTTGTCAGGTCCTTCAGTCCGGACCAGATGTCAGCATCAGCAGTCGCTCCAGACTGCCCTGCATCACCGCCAGCAGGTGGGCTCGGAATTCTGAGCCTTTTCCTCGCACCCCCAGTTGCGGGAGAATGTGAAGGAGGAGATGTTGACAGGTCGCGTTCCGCTTGACTTGACAATTTTCTCACCAGCAGGTCTTTCAACCCCAGCAGACTTGTGTCTGCCGGAAAGAGAGATCCAAGGTAGGCTTTAAATCTAGGATCGAGCACGGTGGCCAAAATGTAGTGCTCTGATTTCAACAGATTGACCACCCGTGAATCCTTGTTAAGCGAATTAAGGGCTGCATCCACAAGTCCCACATGCCTAGCGGAATCGCTCTGTGTTAGCTCCTCCTTCAATGCCTCCAGCTTCTTCTGCAAAAGCCTGATGAGGGGAATGACCTGACTCAGGCTGGCAGTGTCTGAACTGACTTCACGTGTGGCAAGTTCAAAGGGCATCAGAACCTTGCACAACGTTGAAATCATTCTCCACTGCACTTGAGACAGGTGCATTCCACCTCCTATATCGTGCTCAATTGTATAGGCTTGAATGGCCTTTTGCTGCTCCTCCAACCTCTGAAGCATATAGAGGGTTGAATTCCACCTCGTTACCACTTCTTGCTTCAGATGATGGCAGGGCAGGTTCAGTAGTTTTTGGTGGTGCTCCAGTCTTCTGTACGTGGTGCCTGTACGCCGAAAGTGTCCCGCAATTTTTCTGGCCACCGACAGCATCTCTTGCACGCCCCTGTCGTTTTTTAAAAAATTCTGCACCACCAAATTCAAGGTATGTGCAAAACATGGGACGTGCTGGAATTTGCCCATATTTAATGCACACACAATATTGCTGGCGTTGTCCGATGCCACAAATCCACAGGAGAGTCCAATTGGGGTAAGCCATTCCGCGATGATCTTCCTCAGTTGCCGTAAGAGGTTTTCAGCTGTGTGCGTATTCTGGAAAGCGGTGATACAAAGCGTAGCCTGCCTAGGAAAGAGTTGGCGTTTGCGAGATGCTGCTACTGGTGCCGCCGCTGCTGTTCTTGCGGCGGGAGTCCATACATCTACCCAGTGGGCTGTCACAGTCATATAGTCCTGACCCTGCCCTGCTCCACTTGTCCACATGTCCGTGGTTAAGTGGACATTGGGTACAACTGCATTTTTTAGGACACTGGTGAGTCTTTTTCTGACGTCCGTGTACATTCTCGGTATCGCCTGCCTAGAGAAGTGGAACCTAGATGGTATTTGGTAACGGGGGCACACTGCCTCAATAAATTGTCTAGTTCCCTGTGAACTAACGGCGGATACCGGACGCACGTCTAACACCAACATAGTTGTCAAGGCCTCAGTTATCCGCTTTGCAGTAGGATGACTGCTGTGATATTTCATCTTCCTCGCAAAGGACTGTTGAACAGTCAATTGCTTACTGGAAGTAGTACAAGTGGGCTTACGACTTCCCCTCTGGGATGACCATCGACTCCCAGCGGCAACAACAGCAGCGCCAGCAGCAGTAGGCGTTACACGCAAGGATGCATCAGAGGAATCCCAGGCAGGAGAGGACTCGTCAGAATTGCCAGTGACATGGCCTGCAGGACTATTGGCATTCCTGGGGAAGGAGGAAATTGACACTGAGGGAGTTGGTGGGGTGGTTTGCGTGAGCTTGGTTACAAGAGGAAGGGATTTACTGGTCAGTGGACTGCTTCCGCTGTCACCCAAAGTTTTTGAACTTGTCACTGACTTATTATGAATGCGCTGCAGGTGACGTATAAGGGAGGATGTTCCGAGGTGGTTAACGTCCTTACCCCTACTTATTACAGCTTGACAAAGGGAACACACGGCTTGACACCTGTTGTCCGCATTTCTGGTGAAATACCTCCACACCGAAGAGCTGATTTTTTTGGTATTTTCACCTGGCATGTCAACGGCCATATTCCTCCCACGGACAACAGGTGTCTCCCCGGGTGCCTGACTTAAACAAACCACCTCACCATCAGAATCCTCCTGGTCAATTTCCTCCCCAGCGCCAGCAACACCCATATCCTCCTCATCCTGGTGTACTTCAACACTGACATCTTCAATCTGACTATCAGGAACTGGACTGCGGGTGCTCCTTCCAGCACTTGCAGGGGGCGTGCAAATGGTGGAAGGCGCATGCTCTTCACGTCCAGTGTTGGGAAGGTCAGGCATCGCAACCGACACAATTGGACTCTCCTTGTGGATTTGGGATTTCGAAGAATGCACAGTTCTTTGCTGTGCTGCTTTTGCCAGCTTGAGTCTTTTCATTTTTCTAGCGAGAGGCTGAGTGCTTCCATCCTCATGTGAAGCTGAACCACTAGCCATGAACATAGGCCAGGGCCTCAGCCGTTCCTTGCCACTCCGTGTGGTAAATGGCATATTGGCAAGTTTACGCTTCTCCTCCGACAATTTTATTTTAGGTTTTGGAGTCCTTTTTTTACTGATATTTGGTGTTTTGGATTTGACATGCTCTGTACTATGACATTGGGCATCGGCCTTGGCAGACGACGTTGCTGGCATTTCATCGTCTCGGCCATGACTAGTGGCAGCAGCTTCAGCACGAGGTGGAAGTGGATCTTGATCTTTCCCTAATTTTGGAACCTCAACATTTTTGTTCTCCATATTTTAATAGGCACAACTAAAAGGCACCTCAGGTAAACAATGGAGATGGATGGATTGGATACTAGTATACAATTATGGACGGGCTGCCGAGTGCCGACACAGAGGTAGCCACAGCCGTGAACTACCGCACTGTACTGTGTCTGCTGCTAATATATAGACTGGTTGATAAAGAGATAGTATACTCGTAACTAGTATGTATGTATAAAGAAAGAAAAAAAAACCACGGTTAGGTGGTATATACAATTATGGACGGGCTGCCGAGTGCCGACACAGAGGTAGCCACAGCCGTGAACTACCGCACTGTACTGTGTCTGCTGCTAATATATAGACTGGTTGATAAAGAGATAGTATACTCGTAACTAGTATGTATGTATAAAGAAAGAAAAAAAAACCACGGTTAGGTGGTATATACAATTATGGACGGGCTGCCGAGTGCCGACACAGAGGTAGCCACAGCCGTGAACTACCGCACTGTACTGTGTCTGCTGCTAATATAGACTGGTTGATAAAGAGATAGTATACTCGTAACTAGTATGTATGTATAAAGAAAGAAAAAAAAAACCACGGTTAGGTGGTATATACAATTATGGACGGGCTGCCGAGTGCCGACACAGAGGTAGCCACAGCCGTGAACTACCGCACTGTACTGTGTCTGCTGCTAATATAGACTGGTTGATAAAGAGATAGTATACTCGTAACTAGTATGTATGTATAAAGAAAGAAAAAAAAAACCACGGTTAGGTGGTATATACAATTATGGACGGGCTGCCGAGTGCCGACACAGAGGTAGCCACAGCCGTGAACTACCGCACTGTACTGTGTCTGCTGCTAATATAGACTGGTTGATAAAGAGATAGTATACTCGTAACTAGTATGACTATAAAGAAAGAAAAAAAAAACACGGTTAGGTGGTATATACAATTATGGACGGGCTGCCGAGTGCCGACACAGAGGTAGCCACAGCCGTGAACTACCGCACTGTACTGTGTCTGCTGCTAATATATAGACTGGTTGATAAAGAGATAGTATACTCGTAACTAGTATGTATGTATAAAGAAAGAAAAAAAAACCACGGTTAGGTGGTATATACAATTATGGACGGGCTGCCGAGTGCCGACACAGAGGTAGCCACAGCCGTGAACTACCGCACTGTACTGTGTCTGCTGCTAATATAGACTGGTTGATAAAGAGATAGTATACTCGTAACTAGTATGTATGTATAAAGAAAGAAAAAAAAACCACAGTTAGGTGGTATATACAATTATGGACGGGCTGCCGAGTGCCGACACAGAGGTAGCCACAGCCGTGAACTACCGCACTGTACTGTGTCTGCTGCTAATATAGACTGGTTGATAAAGAGATAGTATACTCGTAACTAGTATGTATGTATAAAGAAAGAAAAAAAAACCACGGTTAGGTGGTATATACAATTATGGACGGGCTGCCGAGTGCCGACACAGAGGTAGCCACAGCCGTGAACTACCGCACTGTACTGTGTCTGCTGCTAATATATAGACTGGTTGATAAAGAGATAGTATACTCGTAACTAGTATGTATGTATAAAGAAAGAAAAAAAAACCACGGTTAGGTGGTATATACAATTATGGACGGGCTGCCGAGTGCCGACACAGAGGTAGCCACAGCCGTGAACTACCGCACTGTACTGTGTCTGCTGCTAATATAGACTGGTTGATAAAGAGATAGTATACTCGTAACTAGTATGTATGTATAAAGAAAGAAAAAAAAACCACGGTTAGGTGGTATATACAATTATGGACGGGCTGCCGAGTGCCGACACAGAGGTAGCCACAGCCGTGAACTACCGCACTGTACTGTGTCTGCTGCTAATATAGACTGGTTGATAAAGAGATAGTATACTCGTAACTAGTATGACTATAAAGAAAGAAAAAAAAACCACGGTTAGGTGGTATATACAATTATGGACGGGCTGCCGAGTGCCGACACAGAGGTAGCCACAGCCGTGAACTACCGCACTGTACTGTGTCTGCTGCTAATATATAGACTGGTTGATAAAGAGATAGTATACTCGTAACTAGTATGTATGTATAAAGAAAGAAAAAAAAAACACGGTTAGGTGGTATATACAATTATGGACGGGCTGCCGAGTGCCGACACAGAGGTAGCCACAGCCGTGAACTACCGCACTGTACTGTGTCTGCTGCTAATATAGACTGGTTGATAAAGAGATAGTATACTACTAATATTATATATACTGGTGGTCAGGTCACTGGTCACTAGTCACACTGGCAGTGGCACTCCTGCAGCAAAAGTGTGCACTGTTTAATTTTAATATAATATTATGTACTCCTGGCTCCTGCTATAACCTATAACTGGCACTGCAGTAGTGCTCCCCAGTCTCCCCCACAATTATAAGCTGTGTGAGCTGAGCAGTCAGACAGATATATAATATATATAGATGATGCAGCACACTGGCCTGAGCCTGAGCAGTGCACACAGATATGGTATGTGACTGACTGAGTCACTGTGTGTATCGCTTTTTTCAGGCAGAGAACGGATATATTAAATAAACTGCACTGTGTGTCTGGTGGTCACTCACTATATAATATATTATGTACTCCTGGCTCCTGCTATAACCTATAACTGGCACTGCAGTAGTGCTCCCCAGTCTCCCCCACAATTATAAGCTGTGTGAGCTGAGCAGTCAGACAGATATATATATAATATTATATATAGATAATAGATGATGCAGCACACTGGCCTGAGCCTGAGCAGTGCACACAGATATGGTATGTGACTGAGTCACTGTGTGCTGTGTATCGCTTTTTTCAGGCAGAGAACGGATTATAAAGTAAACTGCACTGTCCTCACTAGTAAACTCTCTCCACTCAGTCTCTACACTTCTACAGTAACAGTACTCCTCCTAGTCAGCTCCAGTAAATCTCTCTCAGTCTCTTATAATCTAAATGGAGAGGACGCCAGCCACGTCCTCTCCCTATCAATCTCAATGCACGTGTGAAAATGGCGGCGACGCGCGGCTCCTTATATAGAATCCGAGTCTCGCGATAGAATCCGAGCCTCGCGAGAATCCGACAGCGTCATGATGACGTTCGGGCGCGCTCGGGTTAACCGAGCAAGGCGGGAAGATCCGAGTCGCTCGGACCCGTGAAAAAAAACATGAAGTTCGGGCGGGTTCGGATTCAGAGAAACCGAACCCGCTCATCTCTATTATATATGTGTACAGATTTAAAGACACAGGTAGTAAAACTCATGGTGCATACAAGCACTTAGAAACACTTTAAAGCATACTTGCCTACCTGACCCTCTCCATGAGGGAGAAAATGCTCTGTTCCTGGACTTTCCCGGTAATGTATGATTGATTGCCATCACCTGTGATGAAACACCTTTCTTATCAATTAACTAGCTCACCACAGGTGATGGCAATCATACATTACCAGGAAAGTCCAGGAACAGAGCATTTTCTCCCTCATGGAGACGGTCAGGTAGGCAAGTATGCTTTAAAGCTGTGTTTAGCAGCTGCTAGGCAACCGAACAACACAGTTACTGAACAGATAACAATGTTGCACGGTGCATATATACACCTACCAACCAAGATACAGATAATATGCACAAAGTAGTAATCGTTAAAATACTAGATGAAAACTAATGGTTGGTAAGTGAAGTATTAGCAAAACTGTTTTCCTCCAAACTAATAGAGGTGAGGTCATATTGGCACGGTCACTACTATACAAGGTACATAGAAGCACCAACATTAAGACAATGGGACAATATATCCATAGTACAGTGCAATCTATGTCGAATCTTGAATTGTTGCCCAATATGGGGATGAGCAAAACTCTGTCCAACCATCAAGGACCTGCACGTGGTACAGTTGCGGCACCGATAACAACCATTCTTGGCACTCCGTAGCCATGTGTCTGTTGTCGCTGTTGGTTGTAATGTCGGACGCATCAACATTTGTCGTCGATTTTTACCACGTCTGTATGCGCATAACGGTGGCTGCTGGTTCAACCCCTTAAACGTTGGGTCAGAAGTGATGATAGGCCAGTGCTTGCATATAACCTTTTCGGAGTAGGGTCAGGCCACGTCATATGTGGAAGTGAAAATCAAAGATTAGCCACTTTATTAGAATTGCGTCCACTATCAATGTGGGAGTGCCTGTATCGTACTTTATTTAGACATCTTTTGATACTTTGTGCTGAATATCCATGATCTAGGAATCTCTCAGCCATTTCGTGAATTTGTCGTTCTGTCGCTTCACCAACGGTGTTATTGCAAAACACATGCATGAATTGTGAAATTGGCAAGTTTTCTTTAAGATGCACAGGGTGGTGACTGGAGGCATGTAGAAGCGTGTTCCGATCAGTCTCTTTTCTAAAGAGAGTAGAGGCAAGTCTTCCACTTTGTCGGCAGATAGTTACATCTAAAAAATTTACCTCATCACGGTCAATGTGATAAGTGAACCGGATAGGGCTGTTCAAATTATTGAGGTATGCAACCATTCCATGAAATTCAATGTCTGTCCCTAACCAAATAAAAAAACATTATCAATTTATCAGACAAAGTATAGACACTTCTGCCCAAAGTTTGGCACTATATTGTCAGACTCGTATTTATGCATGTACATATTAGCGTATGCAGGGGTCAAATTTGACGCCATAGCAGTGCCACTACATTGGACATAAAAGTCCTTGCCATATGTGAAATGATTCTGTTTAAGTACCAACCCGGCAAGTTCGAGTAGGAACTCAATAGGAGGACCAGTGTGCTGACTTGCAACAAGTGCATCATGCATAGCTGACAGTCCCTCCGTATGCGGTATTACCGTATACAAGGACTGAATTGTCCATGGTAGCCAACCAAGCTTCATCAGGTATTATACCAAGAGAACTGATCTTATCCAGGAAATCTGGGGTGTCTCTGATGTAGCTCGGAATAGAAGTTACCAATGCTTGTAAAAATTAGTCAATAAAAATCGCTAGTGGCTGTAACACTGAACCCATTGCCGATATAATCGGCCGACCTGGAGGGTCCACCATTGAATTATGTATCTTTGGTAACGTGTAGATGATTTGACACACAGGATTGTCTACAGTTAAATAACTTGCTATTTTGCGGTCCAACCATCCACACGCCAAAGCCAGGTTAATAGTGTCATCCACCAGTCTTTTGACACGCATCATTGGATTGACATTACATTTCAAATATACTGCTGAATCAGCTAATTGTCTAAGGATTTCAGCATTGTACTTGCACCAATCCACCACGGCACCGCCCTTATCAGCTTGCCTTAAAACTATCTGATCATTCCCGATCAGATTTTTTTAATGCTGTCCTCTGTGCTGAGGAAAGATTGTCGTACCGTGGTGGTGCCTGATGAGTCCGCATCTCTTTGTCAACCTAAGAAAAGTACGAATACTGGGATTCGATGATTGTGGATCAAACATATTAGGCTTAGTTAAACCTGAGACATGATCAACTTTACCTGTACTGTTAGAGAAAAATTCACAAAGTTTTCTACCAAACTTGTAGTGATCAACCTCCCACCCAAATCTGTTGTAAGGGACAGTGGGGACAAATGAGAGGCCCAACTCATCAAGCTCATGAGGGAAAGTGTAAGACTAGATAGATTGAAAACTGTTTCTACTGATGTTTCTGTGGGCGCTCTCTTCGCCTTGTATCCCCTCCTCCACGAGGGATGCCTCGTCCTGTGTTTCTGTTGGGGTCGGTAGTGGTCCTGGTGGTCTGCCCGAAAAAAGCACCAGATGGTGGTCTATTATCAAACCCCTCGCTCTCAGAATTAGATTGAGATGATGAATTGTCCAAGGGACCCAAATATCTACCTCTAGTCTATATACGTGTTCTCTGACCAGGGTAGCCCTTATAGTCACTCCTCATCCACCTGTATACTTGATTGTTGGAATAATCAGCATTAACGGTTGTCAATTTTTTACACTTAAAAGTAATATGCTCCTGTTGGTAACAATTAACCTGTTCGGTCAACCGTTCAATCCACTTGTCTGTTGTATCAGTAACCAACATTGACAAATATGTAGAATTGAATGTGGTCAAGTCCTCTCGCACCTGTTTAAGTTCGACCCCAACCTCCTCAATAACCAGGAGGATGAGGTTAAGTGAACATTTATTTAATACTCCGCACCACTTGGTACAAAAAGCAAGACAATTACGACCAATGGTGGGAATATTATTCACCCAAAATCCTCTTGGGATTTTCTTGTTTCTAAAATAGTCCGAGAGGAATTGGCCATGTAAAGTGAGATCTACCTCACGTTTACGTAACCGTAATACTTTATGATACAGATCTAGTGGTGTTTCATCAGGTAGCTTGGCAAATTCTGTATGATCAAACAATACTTTTTCTGCATCATCATCTGTTAAAGATAAGAATGTGCCATGTGCTAGTTGGAAGGTAGCATCATCTACAAATTGATTAGAATCAATAGACATAATGAATTTCACAATCTTAATGGCCAATACACAGAATATAGCAAAACATAAAACTTCAACTAAGGACCGACATGAAAAACAGGGAATGGCTGCAATAACCCAATTGATCAATAACATTCCAAAGGTTATTCAATTATATTGATTTTAGGTTATATTGTTGTAAGTTTTGTTTTTCTGTATATATTGTCCCATTGTCTTATGTCTTTATGTTGGTGCTTCTATGTACCTTGTATAGTAGTGACCGTGCCACTATGACCTCACCTCTATTAGTTTGGAGGAAAACAGTTTTGCTAATACTTCACTTACCAACCATTAGTTTTCATCTAGTATTTTAACGATTACTACTTTGTGCATATTATCTGTATCTTTGGTTGGTAGGTGTATGTATGCACAGTGCAACATTGTTATCTGTTCAGTAACTGTGTTGTTCGGTTGCCTAACAGCGGCTAAACACCGCTGTTTGACTTCCCCATAGCCGTCTGAAGTACTTCCGGTCACGTGGGTGCGTTCCACCGACTGTGGAACGCATGTTACTTCCGTTTAAAGTGTTTCTAAGTGTTTGTATGCACCATGAGTTTTACTACCTGTGTCTTTAAATCTGTACACATATATAAGAGACACAACATGTGGCTACAATTTGGAGTTCTATGGTTTTAGCTGTGTTTCCTCTTGCTAATTGGGGGGAGTGGCTTGAGGCTGGTCTCTGCTATAAATATGGTCCATGGGTCAGTGTGCATTATGGGCTGCTGGGATAAGACCTGTTGCTGTGTTGTCTGTCTTGACAAAGGCTCAGACGGAGCTGAAACGTCAACATACTGCTGACATGCTGTTTTATATTGCTGCTTAATCTCAGATGGAGATGCACCTGTGAGGTATAATAAATTTGCATATAATTGGAATGTGGTGAGTGCCTGTACTTTTCCTTGGATATATATGTATATATATATATAAATATATAGATAGATAGATAGATAGATAGATAGATAGATAGATAGATAGATAGATAGATAGATAGATAGATAGATAGATACGGTCCAATAAAAGGCCGGCACCTCCAATAAATGCAAAAAAAAGTTTATGAAAAGTTAAAAGAGATAGGGCCTAATTCAGACCTGATTGTAGCAGCAAATTATTTAGCAGTTTGGCAAAACCATGTGCACTGCAGGAGAGGTCAGATATAACATGTGCAGAGAGCAGGGCCGGCTCCAGGCCTACTAGCACCCTGAGCGAGAAAATTTAAAAGTGCCCCCCCCCCTCCCCCATGCGCGCGCCGAAGGCGCGCGCTCCTGAAAAAGTGGGTGTGGCCTCCTGAAAAAGTGGGCGTGGTCTCGCCCCCCAGCAGTGCCAGCTACACATGACATGCCCTCCGGCAGTGCCAGCTACACGTGACATGACTCCCAGCAGTGCCAGCTACACATGATAGTGTTCACTTTTTAGGGCAGGTTGCTGATCACAGGGAGGGCACATTTTTAAGTTAGGTGGGCAAAATGATGTACATATTGTAATGCTTGTTGTACCCATTTCCACACGCTAAAGCATGGACAGTGCGCGCCGAAGGCGCGCAGCAAAAATTTAGGGGAGTTACTTCGTGGGGAAGGTGCGTAGCCACATTATAGTGGCAATTCACATTACACCACACAGTAGTGCAGCTAATACACATTGCACCAGGTAGAACCTCCTATAAGAGCACGTTAGACACATTGCGCCAGGTAGAGCACTGAGACACACTGCCCAGCCACAGACGCCTAGCGGGAACACTACATGATATGCCCCCCAGCAGTGCCAGCTACACATGACATGCCCCCCAGCAGTGGCAGCTACACGTGACATGCCCCCCATCAGTGCCAGCTACATAAATGGCCACACAGTTCCAGATGGATAAATGCCCCCACAGCGCAGATATGCCCCCACAGTGCCAGATACATTAATGCCCTCACAGTGCAAGATATGCCCCCACAGTGCAAGAAATGCCCCCACAGTGCAAGAAATGCCCCCACGGTGCCAGATACATAAATGCCCCCACGGTGCCAGATACATAATTGCCCCCACGGTGCCAGATACATAAATGCCCCCACGGTGCCAGATACATAAATGCCCCCACGGTGCCAGATACATAAATGCCCCCACGGTGCCAGATACATAAATGCCCCCACGGTGCCAGATACATAAATGCCCCCACAGTGCCTGATACATAAATGCCCCCACAGAGCCAGATATGCCCCCACAGAGCCAGATAAATGCCCCCACAGTGCCAGATAAATGCCCCCACAGTGCCAGATAAATGCCCCCACAGTGCCAGATAAATGCCCCCACAGTGCCAGATAAATACCCCCACAGTGCCAGATAAATACCCCCACAGTGCCAGATATGCCCCCACAGTGCCAGATATGCCCCCACAGTGCCAGAAATGCCCCCACAGTGCCAGAAATGCCACCCACAGTG
The DNA here is from genome assembly GCF_028390025.1 of Pseudophryne corroboree. Classification (NCBI taxonomy): domain Eukaryota; kingdom Metazoa; phylum Chordata; class Amphibia; order Anura; family Myobatrachidae; genus Pseudophryne; species Pseudophryne corroboree. The sequence goes on from NC_086446.1 coordinate 245,649,523, forward strand.
CCAGAAATGCCACCCACAGTGCCAGATATGCCACCCACAGTGCCAGATATGCCACCCACAGTGCCAGATATGCCCCCACAGAACCAGATATGCCCCCACAGTGCCAGATATGCCCCCACAGTGCCAGAAATGCCCCCCACAGTGCCAGATATGCCACCCACAGAGCCAGATATGCCCCCACAGTGCCAGATATGCCCGCACAGTGCCAGATATGCCCCCCACAGTGCCAGATATGCCACCCACAGTGCCAGATATGCCACCCACAGTGCCAGATATGCCCCCACAGAGCCAGATATGCCCCCACAGTGCCAGATATGCCCCCACAGTGCCAGATATGCCCCCACAGTGCCAGATATGCCCCCACAGTGCCAGAAATGCCCCCCACAGTGCCAGATATGCCACCCACAGAGCCAGATATGCCCCCACAGTGCCAGATATGCCCGCACAGTGCCAGATATGCCACCCACAGTGCCAGATATGCCACCCACAGTGCCAGATATGCCCCCACAGAACCAGATATGCCCCCACAGAGCCAGATATGCAATGCCCCCCACAGTGCCAGAAATGCCCCCCCCATAGCCAGAAATGCCCCCACAGTGCGGATCCCCCCAATACCTGCGGCGCTGCTGGGGAGGAGTACTGCTGCTGTCCGCCTGTCCGAGTGTGCTGGCGAGCGGGCGGGAGTGCTGGCGGGCGGGCGGGCGGCCGGCGAGTCAGAGTGAGCCTGGGTCCGGGTGGCCACTTGTGTGCACTATGGCGCCGGCGTCTGACGTCAGACACCGGCGCCGCGCAGCGCGCATAGCGCACAGTGCACACGGGCCAATGCTGCACACACAGGGCCGGCTCCAGCATCGAATATGGCGGCGCCAGCGCGCGGCGCCCATTAAGGGTGGCGCCCTGTGCGGCCGCTCTATTCGAACATGCCTAGAGCCGGCCCTGGCAGAGAGAGTGAGATTTGGGTGGGTTATATTGCTTCTGTGCAGGGTAAATACTGGCTTCCTTTTTTTTACACTGCAATTTAGATTTCAGTTTGAACGCACCCCACCCAAATCTAACTCTCTCTGTACATGTTATATCTGCTCCTCCCCCCCCTGCACTGCACATGGTTTTGCCCATTTGCTAACAAATTTGCTGCTACGATCAGGTCTGAATTATGCCCATAGTACAAAAGGGCATGTACAAAAAGTAACAACATGACAGAGGCATGACTGAGGGTATCAGATATAAGCACATGAGGTACCTGACAGCTACCAAGCTTTAGCAGCTGTATATGTTGTATGGTAGTATGGTATATAGATAGCATGTCTCTGTAAACTAGTAAATCTGACTTACCAGCATACAAGGCATGCTATCTATATATACCATACTACAATACATATACAGAATTACAGATGTTAAAGTGTGGTAGCTATCAGGTACCCCACATGCTTATATCTGATTCCCTCAGTCATGCCTCTGTCGTGTTGCTATTTTTTGTACATGCACCTTTGTACTATGTCTTTTAGCTTTTCATAAAGTTTTTTTGCATTTATTGGTGGTGCCGGCCTCTGTTAAGTCTGATTAACTTTCAGGAATAGAAAGGGGGTTACAACAATAATACAATCACATAACAGAATAGGCTACAATCAATGAATACATACGTTTGTTCGCCAGCGCCACCCGGTCCTGGTCCTCAATCAATCTGGATAGATTACCTTCAGAGAATGTCCCTGACCAGCCAGGAGGCTTGGCTTTTATACATTAGTCCAAATCATGAAACAATAGAAACTGTATTCTCTTCACCCATAGGTCAAAGGGCTGGTCATTTACAGTACAGGAGGGGTCATAGGTCGGTTTGAATAGGTGGGCGATGCCTGGTCCAGGTGCACTGGCAGATGTTCTCCACTGGGTTCCCGCCGAATATCAAGAGTACAGTAAATACAGTGTAATATTACTATTCTGTTCCTGCGCATATCTATGCGCAGGAGCGTGCTATCTTCTGCAAACTGCTACCGGAATATTGCTCTTAAAATACTGTACAGCTGAATACCAAACACCACCTCCTAACCTAATTCTGTCCCCTCATATCCTGTAAAGTCGAATCCCTCTGTTGTTATACCTTTGAAGTAAATGTAACTCGCTGGTGTGGTGCATGTAGACAATGTGTAAATGATGTGCTATGTGGATTAAATATGAGATATGTCTTTGTGGCATTTCCATGCGAATGCATATGCTACCGTATTTACTCATACCACGCTCTAATACGCTGGACCTCGTGAGCCAATATAGGCAACGTGCGAGTATGCGCACGCACGGAAGAACAAGCATGTGCACGGATGCCACTTGTGTGGAGTTTGTATGTGATGCGTGTGACCATAATATTTTAGACTTCGACAGTCCACCCTTTGGCAGTCAACAATAACTGCCACATGTTACTAATAAAACTGAAAATATTACATGTACATTATATACAAAAGTTCAAATATCAGGGGGAAGATCTGTAGGTGGGAAATGTATAGCCTAGTGGGATAGGAAAAAGCATGTATGTATGAATTAATGTCTGAGGGGCATGTATCATTGTGCCGTATATGTTCTAAGTAAGCTTTGAGGTATTGCGAAGTATACATTAACTCCTTCTCATCCCGTATTAAGGGTCTGTAAATGGGCAAACAAACACTACCGAGCTCTTTCTAGGCAATGGCCATTAGCCCTCACCTTTCCGGCTTCTTATACCAACAAATGGGGAGCACATTTATCTGATGATACATGGAGGGGAAACGTATGTGTGTGCTACTATATGTACTTATCATTTATCAATTATGTGCGCCATTAACTGAAGATTGCAGAGATGACGGTAAGACACATAAAAATATGCATTCACATAAATTTGGGTATAGTTGACGTCTTTTCTGGTTGGATGTTTCTGGGTAAAGGGGGAAACAGAAAGAAATGGTGAAAGAAACAGGCCATGAAATTCATTTGCAATCCTTATCATAACACTGTTTCTACAGATGGGTCATTAATCAAATCTGCTGCTGTGACAATGCCCTCATTCCTTAGACTCATCAAATTTGTGCTGTGTTTGCGCCGTGTCAAAATTTTAACACATCTGAATATCAAGCCAATAATTATGATGACACCCAGGATACAAAGGAGAAACTTTCCCACACTCGCAATTACATTCTGCACCCACTCTCCTAATCCAGAAAAACATTTGAGAGGATTCAACCATGAGGCCCAGCCAGTTAGTTCATTACCCACAGCTGTCAAGGTAAAGTTGTGTTTCCTTCTGAACTCCCACTTTAACTGCAAGATCTCGTCCATCTTTTGATCGATGATCTCCGTGGGGTCATCAGTGCTATTCGTAATATACGTACAGCACTTCACACCATATTGAGTTGCCAAAGTAACACAGTACCCACCTGTCACAGCCGTGACATAATTCAGGACCATCCTGTGCTGGACCAGCTCCTTCTTGTAGGCTTGCAACTCCCTGCCCATATACCTGAAGATGTCATCATACATCTCAGTGATATTATCTATCAAGTTCGCTAGCGCATGGATATACCTATAATTTATAGTTCCTCTGGCAGTACGGGTGATGTCTAATGCAAAAAGAATTTGAATCCCGGTGGATTTATGGATCAAATCAGAGGCTGCGTGCTCTGCCCTATCTATGAGGTGTCTCTTGATGATGTGTTCATAAAAGGTATGAGTATAAGGAGTCTGAGCATTGCGGTGAATGTCTTTCATTTTGTCGTGTGCTATGGTCATATCCTCTGGTAGTACTCTGCCAATATAACACAACCCTTCAGAGCTCGGAGTAAGCCACTTGTACACTTTCCTTCCACATATGAAGTAGGCATCATCTGGGAGAACATATGGGACAAAATGTAACAAAACCATATCACATATTTTTCTAATAAAGAAACCGGTCCCTAATTCTTTCATTTGCTCAGTACAAGTATCGGGCTGGATGATGTGGGCACAATACCCCTGCGATACTTTTCCAGCCCACATGGCTTTGATCCCACGTGTATACCTATACCGAAAGTACTTCCCACGTGTGACTATCTTATGTACAAGTTCGGAGTCGATAGGTATCTTATCAGCTCTGTGTGAAAAGGTCATTGTCTGGTTATTCCATGTCACTTCCCAATTTCCTGGTTTTCGGAAATTGGACAAATTAAAACACAATAGTGACCTATCTACGTGATACTGGTGGAGCTTCAAGCTAGGGGGCCTAGATATATTGAATTTCTTGTCCACCGGTCTCCCACCCCGTAATTCGAGTGTCTCATCTATCGTTAAAGGATATGGCACTAATCCCGACTTACTCTGTCCTTGGGGTACATGTGAGCACACCCAGCATTCTATTTGGTTTAAAACCGTACCCACTAATGAGTGGTAATCACTCAAAGGATGTCGGCCAATGTCAATATTAGTGTTTGACCAACATCTCTGGATGCACCCATCTTCGACTATATTTTCGCAATTTCTACATATACAATATTCATCAGACAATAACCCTTCACATTGCCTCCGAGCTCCGTGACTACCAGATCTCTTACTGATACCAGCCTTTACTAGAGTGATACGCCGCTCCTGGGGTCCTACGAAGCCGTACTCTCCATCAGAACCCATTCCAGATCCTTGCTCAACGTCTCTGGGGCCCTCACAAAAACAGATTGTCCTGATCAAAAGCAGAGTCACAAGAAAAAGCCGGAACACAATCTCTTGGTGTGGATCCATTTCGTTACGGAACAAAAATAGGAAGAGAGAAAAAGAAAAATAATACAGTGGGGGAAGGGGGGTGAAAAAAGAAAAATGGTACGACAACCGTCCTTGATTTTGTTGTTCTCCTTGCTCAGGTGCCTTTCAACAGTCCTGCCTTTTAGCTTTCCCGGAACAGATTCTCTAGTGATTCGAGGTTCTCTTCACATTCTCTTTGTCACGAGTTTTCTCCAGGTCAGCAACCTTCTTGCAGTGGGACGAGTGGACCCAAGTCTCTCTCTTGGCGACCTTTAGTGCTGTCGTGCTGGTCAACAAAACTTGATACGGTCCTTCCGACCTGTCTATGAGGCAACCTGAGCGTAAATTTTTTTGAATCATCACATAATCCCCAGGTTCAATGTCATGACAATTACTGTTCGGTAGGTCAGGAATCACCAGTTTTAGATTCCTTTGCTGGTTTCACAGTTGCTGGCTCATCCTAACCAAATATTGCAAAGTTATTTCGTTATTGCACTTCAAATCATCCTGGGGGTCTATCATTACATGGAGTTGTCGCCCAAAAAGAACTTCGAAGGGTGATAAGTTAAGCGGTGACCTGGGAGTGGTTCTGATGCTGTACAACACTAGTGGCAAAGCCTCTGGCCACAACATTCCAGTTTCAGCCATCACTTTGCTCAGCTTGTTCTTAATAGTGCTGTACATTTTCTCCACCTTCGCACTTGCCTGTGGCCAGTATGGAGTATGCAGCTTACTATTAATACGCATCAGTTTGCACATGACCTGAAAGACTTCACCTGTAAAATGGGTACCCCTATCACTTTCAATCATTCTAGGGATACCATATCTGCACACAAATTCCTGCACGATTTTCTTTGCAGTGAACCCGGCAGTATTTGTGGCAGCGGGGAACGCTTCTACCTAGTTTGAAAAGACATCAGTACACACTAACACATATTTCAAATTCCTACAGGGTGGTAACTGTATGAAGTCGATTTGTATTACCTGGAAAGGTCTGTCTGTAGGAGGGATATGGGATGGCTCCATTGGTATTGTCTTACCAATATTCTTCCTCAAGAAAGGCATGTCATTGCTTTCTTACCTGCATGAGAAGAGAACCCTGGTGCTCTCCAGTAGGCTCTTACCAATTTGCACATACCTTCCTTACCCACCATGTGCCACCTCAGCTAGTCTTGGGAGATATGCCCTGGGGGCCACTGGTTTACCATGTCCATCTGTCCAAAGTCCTGAGGACTCCTGACCATATCCCTTCGCCTTCCAGACTACCTTCTCCTGTAGGGAACACAAATTTTGCATTTCAATTAACTGTTGTGTATTTGTTGTGTGGAGTAAAAACCTCTCTAGAGGAGAGAAGAGAATAATAAAAAAAAGAAAATGTCAGGTTTGCGTTCACCAACAGGCTGTCACACCATCATGCATATCAGTGTCCGTACATATTTCCCTTCACCAGTATTCCCATTCTCCACCCTTTGTGCTTGACAAGGCACACTGCAGTAATACTGGTGCCATCGTGCTGGTGAGATATACTGGATTTGGGCAGCACTCTGAATCTCCGATGAGGCATGTGGTGTATGAACTGTGATCGGGTCCATGTATTGTACCCTCCTGTAGGTAAATGAAAGAGGTGAAGAGGGCACATTGTGAAGAAAAATCACATAGAGGTTGGTAACAGATAAGTTTGCAGAGGTAAAATAGGATTTTAATACCTACCGGTAAATCCTTTTCTCTTAGTCCGTAGAGGATGCTGGGGTAACCATAAGAACCATGGGGTATAGACGGGATCCGCAGGAGACATGGGCACTTTAAGACTTTGAATGGTTGTGAACTGGCTCCTCCCTCTATGCCCCTCCTCCAGACTCCAGTTATAGGAACTGTGCCCAGGGAGACGGACATTTCGAGGAAAGGAATTATTGTTAAACTAAGGTAAGATACATACCAGCTCACACCGCAAACACGCCACGCAACATGGCATTCAACAGAACTCAAGCCAACTCCATGAACAATGTCAGCAACAGGCTGACTATAACCATAACACAACCTGTGTGTAACCATTACTAATAACTTCAGATACAGTACGCACTGGGACGGGCGCCAAGCATCCCCTACGGACTAAGAGAAAAGGATTTACCGGTAGGTATTAAAATCCTATTTTCTCATATGTCCTAGAGGATGCTGGGGTAACCATAAGAACCATTGGGTTATACCAAAGCTCTAGAACGTGCGGGAGAGTGCGGATGGCTCTGCAGCACCGATTGACCAAACATGAGGTCCTCCTCGGCCAGGGTATCAAACTTGTAAAACTTAGCAAAAGTGTTTGAACCCGAACAAGTAGCTGCTCGACAAAATTGTAACGCCGAGACCCCCAGAGCATCCGCCCAGGACGCGCACACCTTTCTAGTAGAATGGGCCTTCACCGATTTTGGTAACGGCAATCCAGCTGTAGAATGAGCCTGCTGAATCGTAGCACAAATCCAGCGTGCAATAGTCTGTTTGGAAGCAGGAGCCCCAATCTTGTTGGGATCATACAGGACAAACAGAGCCTCCGTTTTCCTAATCTGAGCTGTTCTGGCGACATAAATTTTTAAAGCTCTGACCACATCGAGAGACTTCGACTCCACTAAGACGTCAGTAGCCACTGGCACCACAATAGGTTGGTTCATGTGGAACGACGACACCACCTTCGGCAGAAATTGTTGACGAGTCCTCAACTCTGCTCTATCTTCATGGAAGATCAAATAAGGGCTCGTGGGAGACAAGGCCGCTAACTCTGATACCTGCCTTGCGGATGCCAAGGCCAACAGCATGACCACTTTCCAAGTGACAAATTTCAACTCTACCTTCTGTAAAGGTTCAAACCAATGTGATTGAAGGACCTGCAACACCACATTAAGATTCCATGGTGCCACTGGAGGCACAAAAGGAGGTTTGATGTGCAACACGCCTTTCACGAAAGTCTGAACTTCTGGAAGGGAGGACAATTGTTTTTGAAAGAATACAGATAAGGCTAAAATCTGTACTTTAATTGAGCCCAACTTTAAGCCCGCATCCACACCTGCTAGTAGAAAATGGAGAAAACGTCCTAACTGAAATTCTTCCGTAGGAGCCTTCTTGGATTCGCACCAAGACACATATTATCTCCAAATACAGTGGTAATGTTTAGACGTTACCCCTTTTCTAGCCTGAAGAAGTGTGGGAATGACTTCACAGGGAATACACTTTCGGGCTAGGATCCGGCGTTCAACCACCACGCCGTCAAACGTAGCCGCGGTAAGTCTTGATACACGCACAGCCCCTGCTGTAACAGATCCTCTCGTAGAGGAAGAGGCCAGGGATCTCCTATGAGTAATTCCTGAAGATCTGGATACCAAGCCCTCCTTGGCCAGCCTGGAACAATGAGGATCGCCTGAACCTTTGTTCTTCTTATGATATTAGTACTTTCGGAATGAGAGGAAGCGGAGGGAATACATACACCGACTGAAACACCCATGGTGTTACTAGGGTGTCCACTGCTATTGCTTGAGGGTCCCGCGACCTGGAACAATATATCTGAAGTTTCTTGTTGAGACGAGACGCCATCATGTCTATTTGAGGAACTCCCCAAAGACTTGTCACTTCTGTGAAGACCTCTTGATGAAGACCCCACTCCCCTGGATGGAGATCGTGTCTGCTGAGGAAGTCTGCTTCCCAGTTGTCCACTCCTGGAATGAAGATTGCTGACAGAGCGCTTGTATGTTTTTCCGCCCAACTGAGAACTTTCGTGGCCTCTGCCATTGCTGCTCTGCTTTTTGTTCCGCCCTGGCGGTTTATGTACGCTACTGCTGTTACATTGTCCGATTGAATCAGGACTGGCAGATTGCGCAGAAGATGTTCCGCTTGAAGAAGGCCATTGTAAATGGCTCGTAACTCCAGAACGTTTATGTGTAGACAAGTTTCTTGGCTTGACCATCTTCCCTGGAAGTTTTCCCTCTGTGTGACTGCACCCCAGCCACGGAGACTCGCATCCGTGGTTACTAGGATCCAGTCCTGGATCCCGAACCTGCGCCCCTCTAGGAGGTGAGAGCTGTTCAGCCACCACAGGAGCGAGATTCTGGTCTTGGAAGACAGGATTATCCTTCGGTGCATGTGAAGGTGGGATCCGGACCACTTGTCCAACAGATCCCACTGAAACACCCTGGCATGGAATCTGCCAAACTGAATGGCCTTGTATGCCGCCACCATTTTCCCCAGCAACCGAGTGCATTGATGGATTGACACTCTTGCCAGTTTCAGAATTTGTTTGACCAGGTTCTGAATTTCCAGAGCTTTTTCCGCTGGAAGAAAAACTCTCTGTAATTCTGTGTCCAGAATCATTCCCAGAAAGGACAGCCGCGTCGTCAGCACCAACTGTGATTTCGGCAAGTTTAGGAGCCAACCATGTTGTTGCAGAACTGTCAGGGAGATCGCCATGTTCTGCAGCAATTGGTCTCTGGATCTTGCCTTTATCAGGAGATCGTCCAAGTACAGGATAATTGTGATTCCTCGCTTGCGCAGGAGAACCATCATTTCCACCATTACTTTGGTGAAAACCCTCGGAGCTGTGGACAGACCAAACGGCAATGTTTGAAATTGGTAATGACAATCCTGAACTGCAAACCTCAGGTAAGCCTGATGCGGAGGATAGATGGGAACATGCAAGTAGGCATCCTTTATATCCACCGACACCATAAAATCCCCTTCCTCCAGACTAGAGATCACTGCCCGGAGAGATTCCATCTTGAATTTGAATTTTCTTAGGTAGAAATTGAGGGATTCTAGAGTCAGGATTTGTCTGACTGAGCCGTCCGGCTTCGGGACCACGAATAGGCTCGAATAAAATCCTCCCTGTTGTGATGGGGGAACCTTGATAATGACCTGATTTTGACACAACTTTTGTATTGCGTCGCGTACCACCTCCCTGTCCGGAAGAGAAGTTGGTAAAATTTGAAAAATCAGCGAGGGGGAACGTCTTGAAACTCTAGTTTGTACCGGGTCTGGGACACTATTTCCAAAACCCATGGGTCCAGGGCCGATCGAACCCAGAACCGATTGAAGAGTTTGAGACGTGCCCCCACCGGTGCGGACTCCCACAGAGGAGTCCCAGCGTAATGCGGTGGATTTGGCAGAAGCCGGGGAGGACTTCTGCTCCTGGAAACCTGCCACTGCCGGTGATCTTTTACCTTTTCCCCTTCCTCTATTAGCAAGGAAGGAAGAACCTCTGCCTTTCTTGTACTTATTGGACCGAAAGGACTGCATCTGATATAGTGGTGTGTTTTCTTTTGTTGTGCAGGAACATAAGGTAAAAAGGATGACTTACCCACGGTAGCCGTAGATACCAAATCAGCGAGACCGTCACCAAACAATACACCACCTTTATATGGTAGAGACTCCATATTTCTCTTAGAATCAGCATCAGCATTCCATTGATGAATCCACAATGCTCTCCTAGCTAAGACTGCCATGGCATTGGCTTTCGAACCCAAAAGGCCGATATCCCTCGCAGCTTCCTTTAGGTAGGCTGCAGCGTCCCTGATATGACCTAGTGTCAAGAGAACGCTATCCCTATCCAGGGTATCTATCTCAGAAGACAAGCTATCAGCCCATTTTTTGATAGCACTACTCACCCAGGCAGATGCAATGGCTGGCCTGAGCAGCGTACCTGTAGTGACATAAATGGATTTCAATGTAGTTTCCTGCCTCCGATCCGCAGGATCCTTAAGGGCTGCCGTGTCAGGGGACGGAAGAACCTCCTTTTTGGACAGCCGTGCTAGAGCCTTGTCCACAATGGGGGATGGCTCCCACTTTTCCCTATCCCCCGAGGGAAACGGATACGCCACCTGAATCCTTTTAGGAATCTGAAACTTTTTGTCAGGATTTTCCCAAACCTTTTCAAATCGAGTGTTCAGTTCATGAGAGGGAGGAAACGTTACCTCAGGTTTCTTTCCCTTATACATACAGACCCTTTTATCAGGAACAAGAGGGTCTTCCGAGATATGTAATACGTCTTTTATCGCCACAATCATGTACCGAATGCTCTTTGCCAATTTTGAATCTAATCTGGTATCACTGTAGTCGACACTGGAGTCAGAGTCCGTGTCGGAATCTGTGTCTGCCAACTGAGCAAACGATCGCTTTTGTGACCCCGAGGGGGTCTGGACTTGTAACAACTCATCCTCCACAGATTTCTTCCATGCTTGGTTCTGAGACTCAGATTTATCCAATCTCTTAATAATAAGAGCCACATTTGCATTCAAAGCATTCAACACATTTACCCAATCAGGAGTCGGCGGTGCCGACAGGGTCACTCCCACAGCCGTTTGTGTCCCTAATACAGTCTCCTCCTGGAAAGACCACTCTGCCTCAGACATGCCTACACACGTGTATTCACCACTCACAAACACACTGGGCATATAGGGGACAGACCCACCTAAAGTCTGACAGAGAGATACAGAGAGAGTTTGCCAGCTCACAACCCAGCGCTTCATCAACGGTTCTGACAACACTAAACAATGCCTCAGACCTGCAGCGCTTTTATAACACACATATATTGCACCAAATTTACTGTGCCCCCCCCCGTTTTACACCCTGATACTTATGCAGCAGTGTGAGGAAGGGCCAGCGTCTCTGCAGCCTGTTGTAGAGAAAATGGCGCTGTTGTGAGCTGTGAGGGCTAAGCTCCGCCCCCGTAATGGCGTGCTTCATTCCCGCTATTTTTAAATAAATATTTATACTGGTGAGGATTAGGACAGTGCCCTAGGCACTATGTCCCCTATAGCCAGTCTCCTTTGAGGTTTATATGCTGCCCAGGGCACCCCCCCCCCCCGCGCCCTGCACCCTGTAGTGCCGCTGTGTAGTGGGAGCATGGCACGCAGCGTGCGATCGCTTTGCGGTACCTCAGAAGCCGTCACTGAAGTCTTCTTTGCTTCTTCTACTCACCTGTCTTCTGACTTCTGACTTCTGGCTCTGCAAGGGGGGTGACGGCCGGCTCTGGGAACGAGCATCTAGGCGTACCTAGCGATCAGACCCTCTGGAGCTAATGGTGTCCTGTAGCCAAGAAGCAGATCCTTTAAACTCACTAGAAGTAGGTCTGAGTTCTCTCCCCTAAGTCCCACGAAGCAGGGAGACTGTTGCTAGCAGTCTCCCTGAAAATAAAAACCTAACAAAAGTATTTTCCCGAGAAACTCTGTAGAGCTTCTCAGTGTGTATAGTGTGTATCCAGTCTGCCTGGGCACAATTCTAAAACTGGAGTCTGGAGGAGGGGCATTTAGGGAGGAGCCAGTTCACACCCATTCAAAGTCTTAAAGTGCCCATGTCTCCTGCGGATCTCGTCTATACCCCATGGTTCTTATGGTTACCCCAGCATCCTCTAGGACGTATGAGAAAAGAGGATTTTATAAAAATGACAACTGGATTGGGCACTACGGGGAACTGATTCCCTACTTGGTCTATTCCCCTTTAAAATCTGTGTTTGTTGTATCGCTATTGGGACTATCCCAGCCATCAATCCAGTGTCCTTTCCATCCTAAGTTCATAGGGAACCCGGTATTTTTGCGAGACAATTTCCTCTACCAGTGATGAACATGAATCTAGAACAGTGAAATGCAACATTAGTCTTCGTGGGTGTCTAACATACTTTGTACTTCCTGAGCGGGAGCACAGTATATGTATATCATATCTAACAAAGTTCCTGTTAAGTTAATCAGGGTCCACTGCTGCTAGGAAAAGAAGTAAAGGTTTAGCATCATAGAGGCCCCATCTTAACCTCAGCAAGTTTTGTCAAAGGGTAATGTTGCCTTTATTTCGTTCTTCCCATTAGCCGAATTTGTGTTTTCTATATGGCTTTTGAATCCTTACTATATGTCCCTTGGTCCCGTCTATGTGTTTAATAATGTGTCTCGTGTTCTGGTCTAGGGGGTCTATATTGACTATGTGTCCTACTACTCCTACAATCTCTGGCAAAATGCCCTTCCTTCCTGTAATAGAAACATATTATTGACCGTTTCTTACCATCAGGGGTCTGTGGTTTAGGCTGATGGGACTTCCCTGTAAGAGCCTGTATACTTACAGTCCTCAACCTCTCCTCCTGTTGTTCTCTGCGTCTGGAGATATCCTTGTGATGTTCAATAGTGCACTCTCTGAGATTATCTACTGTGACCCCTCTCCAAATAGGCAAAGAAGTCTGCACCCTGACCCTCAATGCCTTATTGAGCCCGTTCATTAGCACAGAGACAGCTACCTCCATGTAATTCGCATCGTCCCTTATATCCGATACCCCTGTGTATCTAGTCATTATTTGTAAGGCCCTATGGAAATATTCAGATGTCATTTCATTTTCTCTGTTTTATGGAGAAAATTTTGCTCCACTTAACAACAGTAGGGAAATACAATCCTAGTTGTATGTTAATTTGTTCCACGTTCTCCTGATTGTGTTTGTCAGTCAGAGGATCGTCTGACTCTATTTTACAATCCGTGATAAATTTTTGGGTGTCAATATTAGGGGGTAGGCACGCTTTCAAAAGTGTCCGCCAATCTTTGTTTGCAGGTTCATGGGCATTACCCAGATCCTTGATATACTTCTGACACCTGGCTAAATGTCTCCGGGGATCGGAGAATTCTGAAATGATTGACCGCAGTTCTGATCTGGTCCACGGGCAATATATTGCATTATTCCTGGTGAGGGTTACTCCGTGACTATTGGTTCTCCCATTGGGAGTTGCTATTTCCAAGACAGGATGTAACCCAACCATTCCATTCCTAATTTGCTCACTGTTAGGTGTTATTGTCTCTGTGTAATGAACAGTCTCACACTTACCGATGGCTGTGACCTCACCAGTCCTTTCAGTGGGAGACACCGTCACTGCTCTTGTTGGTTAGGCTGGGCCCACCTGAGTTTCCTGTAAGGCGACTGCCTGGATGAGGGCTAAGGGTAGGATGGTTCCATAATTTTCCTCCGACCTATGACCTTGGAGAGAACTTAAGACAGGGTACAATATACGTGGGTTAGGGTTTATACCATTCACATGAATGTTCCTATCATTTTCCGATGTACCATTGATTGCAACCAATTTCTCCCCTTCGACATGTGTCGGTAATGGTGTGCTCGTACTCACATTCCTATCAGGTTTGGAACTGGCTGTGCGAGCCAGTTCCCTTTGCACCTCCCCCTCTTGTTGCCATATATTTAAACAGTCATTATGTCTGATCCTTTGTTTCCTAGATTTCTAATTTTTACATTCTGCAGTACCTCTGGTTCAAAACTACCCACCCTAAGGTATGATGCCCTATCTTCAGCAGTCATACGTACCCATACATCGCAAAAAGCCTCCAAGTGTGGACCATATTTCCCACACATTATAAACCGAGCTGACCCCCTGGGCCGTAGCTCTCCAGCTTGAACCCTGGCTGCCGAACGTCTCTCACTTGAGCACTTGGCTCCCATTGTGGGCCTTTTACCACAAACACCAAATACACAATGCAAGCAGATGGTGAAAGTTCTCTGAGCGCCTTCAACCGCTCTTGCCTACACTGGCCAGTACTACGATACACTGTTAATAGTGGATCGCGATGTACCCAACTTCGGACTCCTATCAGACCTTACAGAACCGCAATTTCTTTCGATGGAGGTTCTGTTGGAATATTTTCCTGAGAGAGGCAGCGAAAAATTCCTTTTCGGTATCTTTCAACTGGAATTTTTGTAGGGTGAAAAACAGAAAACTTCAATAACTATTGATCACCCTTTCCAATGGACTTCCACCAGGGAGATTTCCTGACGTAATCAGTGAAAAACACCTTGTTTACACAATCACATCTGCGTATGTTTTCCACAGCTCATCTGACACAATATTATCACGTTGTGCTGTGTAGAACACACGGACATGCGTTTCAATCACATGGCCTATAGATACTTGTTATCTATATGCCCTACGATCGCGGGAGTCGAATCCACAAGCTGCGCTCCTCAGCTGGAGCATGACACAAAACCTTAACTTCAATTCACAATTCTATATTCACAATTCATAATTCCATATCACACTCCTGTTCAAATCTACTCACGACTTGCGTACTTCTCTATTATTGTATTCACGTAAGGTAGCGAACCTTATGCCACCAAGCCTCTACTAACTCAGTGTTTCCACGGGAACCCGTTTTCCCCGGGGTTCAATACATCCACTCCTACTTTCACTCACTCAGATACACAGTGTTTTTCTGTACAGAAAAATATCACTCTCTTTGATTGATGGTTTTACCCCAGAGGCAGTACAGTTTAAACAAAGTCTTACACTAATCTGCTTTTGAAATCGGATAGTTATGTGCATTAGTATTAAATGTATACGCTCCCGCCTTAAATTGAACAGCTATCGTGTGGTTATACCTTGCGCACGCAACCTTGCGTAAACACGTGACTGTGCGTGTCTACGCCACGTGCGCGCTTCTGTACGCTGTCCTCATGTACCGTACAAATATGTGTTCGCAATTCAATAAACCACACTATCTCCATAAATGTGAGCAATAAAACTACTATTGCTCACTAACATAACACACAATTGTGTTTTACAATTACTCCCTTAACACACTATTTCAAAGATATATATAGCAAACAAATGTATTCGAATTCACACAGATCTATAATGACTGTTAACCTATGGCAACAATGGGTAGTCTTCAGTATGCCGAATGTCGGGATCCCGGTGCACAGTATACCCGCGCCGGGATCCCGACACCCGGCATATCGACAGCTAGTCTCCCTCGTGGGGTCCACGACCCCCTTGGAAGGAGAATAAATAGCGTGGCGCGCGTAGCGCGCCACCGTGCCCGCAGCGTGGCGAGCACAGCGAGCCCACAAGGGGCTCCTTTGCGCTCGCCACACTGTCGGTATGCCGGCGGTCGGGCTCCAGGCGCCGGTATGCTGGTCGCAGGGAGCCCGGCCGCCGGCATACCATACTACACCCGCAACAATATGTTGAGAAAGCATGCAAAGTATTGGTATGCTTTGTGTATGCTTTTCGCGCCACAAAATTTACACACAGATTTTAAACAGCTTTTTTCCTGTTTGTCCCTGGGTTACAGCAGCACCTCTAAGACTATAGAAACAGACGTGATCTAACAACATCAACTGGTTTCAACACAATGCAAGTTACTTAACATGCGTCTCCACCCTTTGTTGATAGATCAAAGTCTGTTATGGCCTGCAAGTCTGTGAGAGTGTGATGAACCGGATGAGCACCCAATTGTTAAGTCTGATTAACTTTCAGGAAGAAAAGCAATACTTTTAATGTACAACTGTTCAGGCCGCTGCAACCGCTAAGTGTGTGTGTGTGTGTAAAACCCCTAACAAATGAGTACACATTGCGTAAGCACGCCGTCATGCTGTAAGCACAAAATAGCTACACGTGTGGCGGAATACACTTTATAACCCCTAACAGGAAAGGAATGTGACACCAATTGTATATGCAATGTTGAGGTCTAACCCAGCAACAAATATTTACTCAAAAGGGGGTTACAACGGTAATACAATCACATAAGAGAATAGGCTACAATCAATGGATACATACGTTTGTTCGCCAGCATCACCCATAGGTCAAAGGGCTGGTCATTTAGAGTACAGGAGGGGTCATAGGTCGGTTTGAATAGGTGGGCGATGCCTGGTCCAGGTGCACTGGCAGATGTTCTCCACTGGGTTCCCGCCAAATATCAAGAGTACAGTAAATACAGTGTAATATTACTATTCTGTTCCTGCACATATCTATGCGCAGGAGCGTGCTATCTTCTGCAAACTGCTACCGGAATATTGCTCTTAAAATACTGTACAGCTGGATACCAAACACCACCTCCTAAGCTAATTCTGTCCCCTCATATCCTGCACCTCTTTCATCGGTGCACCTCTTTTTTTTCTTTGCATTATGTGCTCTTTGGGGCCTAGTTTTTAAAACTGACATCCTGCCTGCCACTGAAGTGCCACTCCTAGATGGGCCAGGTGTTTGTGCCACCCACTTGTGTCGCTTAGCTTAGTTATCCAGCTACCTTTGTGCAACCTTTTGGCCTAAAAACAATATTGTGAGGTGTGAGATGTTCAGAATAGACTGGAAATGAGTGGAATTGAATGTTACTGAGGTTAATAACACTCCTAGATGGGCCAGGTGTTTGTGCCACCCACTTGTGTCGCTTAGCTTAGTTATCCAGCTACCTTTGTGCAACCTTTTGGCCTAAAAACAATATTGTGAGGTGTGAGATGTTCAGAATAGACTGGAAATGAGTGGAATTGAATGTTACTGAGGTTAATAGTACTGTAGGATCAAAATTACCCCAAAATTCTGTGATTTTAGTGTTTTTTATGTTTTTTCAAAAATCATCCAGATCCAAAACCAAAACCCGAAAGGGTGGTTTTGGCAAAACCAATCCAGATCCAAAAGCAAGACACAAAACTTGCAAAGTGTCCGCCGCACATCTCTAATATATATATATGTGTGTACTGGAAAGATATCAGCGCCACGGATGCAGTATCTTATATGTTAACACTAGGATGGGAACCCTGCAAATAGTGTATAGGAAAACCTGCTTAATGTGTTGGCACTCCCTACAGTATATCAGGGTGTCAGCTCGTTACCTCAAATGAATATAGGTATTGGTACAGTTACCTATGTAAGTGATTATGTGGACAAAAGATGAGGTAGTAAAGAGCGACCAAAGGTGACGAATAATGCTAAAAGCAGAATAATAGTATAAAAAATGTGTACAAATTTATTGCAATGGAACGCACTATACAAAACTGGTTGTAAAAACATACAAGCTCATATAAAAAAATATATATGACCCATAGAAAAAATCAAAATCAAAAAAGAAAGGAGCATAAAAACATATAAATTGCTTAAAAACTTTGGAGTATCACTTTAGATGCACAGTAAGGGGAAAGGAAAAGGATCTGTCTTAGGTGTACAAAAATTAAAATATAACTTTTAATTGTTTCCGTTAAAATTGGATTTGACACTATATTGTAGCGTATTCTACTGAGTAGCTAATATGCGAAATATTAAAACCACAAATAACAAATATGTGAAAGTATAACAACACTGTGAATTATAGAAAAAGAAAATAAACATAGATTAAAAAAAGCCGAGCGTCTGTTTGGTGTCTGTTCTGTTAAGTCCCTGTTTTTATATATATATATATATCAGTATTATTTCATGTTTGTATTCCACATAGATACACTTGTGTTCAAATAATAACCTCAATGTTTAGAAGAATGTTTCTAGCACTTCAATGTTTGAAAAATTGTTTCTGGCACAGAGCCCGGATTCTATGACTAGAACATATGTTGCAATCTTAAAGGATGTGATACATTGTTCCTGTGTTCTTTAATTTGTTACGAATCACTTAGATTTCCAAGATCAGTCACACATAGGTTTATGTGGCATCACTCTCTTTAATATATAGGACCGTTGTAAACAAATAGTATACCTTTTAGTTATAGTATCAAGTCCCCATATAAATTTTACTGATATGCAGATCTCAGTATAATAGTATGATATCTCATTACACAAATTATCAGATTATTAGTCGTCTTATTTAGGATGTAACATTCCAGTGTTAGTTCACCTCTCACTTATAGTGTCAGGTGTCTATCTCGTACCATAGGATCTCATATTCAATTCCCCCTTATTATTGTACACAGTTATCTTATTATTGGTATTTTATAATATCACCTCTCACTTATAGTGTCCGGTGTGCGTAATGTGCTTTAAATATCGCAATCCAGTGTCAGTACACCTCTCATTTCTAATGTCAGGTATCTGACTCGTACTGTAGGGTCTCACATTAAATTCCCAATTATGGCACACAGTTATCTATTATTGGTGTACCATAATATCACCTCTCAGATATAGTGTCAGGCGCATTATACATCGGGGAGTGACCCCGTGGTACTTCTTATATGTGAGATTATATACTGGTTCGCCTCTCACTTATAGTGTCAGGCGTATTATATATTGGGGGGGGGGGTGATCCTGTGGTACTTCTCATGTATGGAGTTATATATTAGTTCACCTCTCACTTGTAGTGTCAGGTGTTCAATTCTGTCTAGAGTTGGTTATTCATGAGTATCAAACTTTGTATCGCTAGAGATTTGCTTTAATGATGTTTTAACAAATTTATATTAATCAAAAAAGGGGATGGATGTAGTGTATAGATAGCGCTTGATTGTTTACAACAAATATGAGATGATCTTATATAGAGGGAGTGCAACATAATAAGTGTGTATAGATAAATGTTAGGCTGCGGTCAGATGTACGATAGGCGCTCTGCGGCTAGGCTATATTCAGCCGGCTGCTGTGATCTATTATAACTGATCAAGTTATTCACTCTTCATCCGAATGTGTGACTCAGGGTCAGGTATGCGACAGGCACTCTGCGGCTAGGTTAACTGCTATGATCTATTATAACTGATCAAGTTATTCACTCTTCACCCGAATATGTGACTCAGGGTGACATTACTATCCACATTAATAAAAGTGCCGTGATTATCAGTGGTCCTCTAATTAGGGTCTGGTAAAGTAACCATGTGATCACCTAATGAGAGCCAATTACCTGTACAGATCCCTTAAACGGAATATTGTGTGTTATCAATATGTGCACACTAATGTCTAACAATTCTCTTAAAATGAGTCTGTACTTCAGTAATGACTAACATTTGTATCTATAAGCGGTCTTTATTATGCTCCAACTGGTATATTATTTCACATCCCGCATGTAGATTGCCTATCCCAGCTCGTATCTATACTGCATAGATTATGTAGTCTCGCTCACACGGGAGTGGATCTGATGTCCGACTCTCTGTCACTTCATAATTACCAGTATCGATCGCAGTATTCTAAGACCTAGCTGTCATTCTGCTATGCTGAACACATTTAATCACAGTATTGTGAGACCTAGCTGTATATTCTTCTAAGCGGTCTTTGTTATGCTCAAGCTGGTATAGTATTTCACGTCCCACATGTAGATTGCCTATTACAGCTCGTATCTATACTGCAAAAATTATGTGATCTCGCTCACTCGGGATTCTGAGACCTAGCTATACATTCTTCTATGCTGAACACATTGAATCTCTAATACATTTCTTTATAATTTTATATTTTTAAACAGGAGAAGCAGACGCGTAGGACGCTCAGGTCCTACGTACGTTTCACAATAGCTTCGTCAGGGTAACCCGAGGCCGTTACTGGAGTACCCTTTTATTCCACCCGCTACCAATCATTGTGTCCCGCGGGGAATTCAAACTTAATTGTCTGTTACAATCCGTTGGAATTAGTGTACTTATAATGAATATGGTTCGTGATGGCGTACAGAGTATGGAAAATTATAATATAATTTCCCTGTAGCTTGCTTGCCTATGGAGAGATATCAATCCACATCTATAATAGGATTTTGTTTTTCATGAGTATTAGGCTATTTACGCTGTATCCTGAGAGCAATGTCTGTCACTTAAGAGGGTTCAGACATCCGTTCCACAGCCTCCCTGGGTTTATCAAGTAGTCTATATAGGAAGCATCTAATAAAAACATCAATTATTATTCCTAAGGACCTTGATAAGCACTTGAATAATTATATGCTAGAATGTTACCTTTCAATTAATATGTGTATATTTCATGTTGCTTAATAAAGATATTATTATTAAAGATAGTAAACATTTTTATTATTGCTATTTAATTAATGTATGTGTGTTTATATATATAATATTCCTACTACATTAAAATTATTTATTCCTTGTTGCTCTATTATATCTATAATCACACTCCTACCAAAAAGGGAGGTTCACACTTATAAATAATATATATGCACTCATAATTGTTGGTAGTGATATTAGTTATATATATGAAGTATATATGAGAATTATGTTTGTTAAATAGTTTCATTTATTAAACTTTATGTATTTCTCATTTTAATAAATCGGTGATTCTAATAAAGTGAATGTGCCGGAGTGAGTCAGTGTCATATTCTTTATGTGTCATGGTATTGTGCACTGCTGGAAAAATAAAAAAATATATATAAATAAATATAAAAAGAGGGGGAAGGGAAGAAAAGAAGTATTCTCCGTATAAAATTAAAAAGAGGGGTGACTAAAATCTCTATGGAGATGAAAATTGTGCGTGTCATAGGTAAATGTGCTACGTGTATCAGTTATATACTAGATATAAAGAATGTTAATTTGATGAGATTCACTGGTGGGTTGTAGGATCATAGTGATTGTGGGTAAAATCAAAATTAGTGTACCACTGCAAAGAAAAAAAGTGCTGAAAAGTGAAAATGAAAACAAAAAAGGTGGGAGAGAAAAATGGGGGAGGAAGGACAGTGAAGAGAAAGTTATATATATGTGTATCTATGTATATATATATATATGATGGTAAGCAAGAAAATGCTTCTAAGAAGAAATATATACATAAACCCAATTTTGGGAATTAGGTAGAAAGCTGATTCATAAGGTTAGATCAATTAATGATCATCTGGTCTATATGTGTATATCTAATGTATATTAATTAATATTTGGAGATAATTGTGTGTATATCCATTATAACTCATAATGCACTTCTACATACATAGGTATAGTGATTTATCAAAAAATATATTAAAACTACAGAACCTCAAAATAACAAGGTAAGTATATATTCTTGTTATAGAATGGTTCATTGTACTGTGAACTTATAAGGTATGCTGTTAAAGGGCCTTGAGGTAAAGTGGTAAGTAATTGATGCGTCCTGAGGTAGATTCGTGCATCCTAAGGTAAGTGTATATTATATCTATTGACATCCAAAATATTGATCAATTTGCTCTATAATATCCATATCTTCTATATTTGCTAAGTATTCCAATTCCCTGGCGGATTGTCTTTACAGGAGAGAATGTCTATTCACGTTTCAGATACATTCTTCATGTCCTGATGGATTAGACCCTTTGATTTACGGTAAACTTCCAAGGTCCCTTTGGTATGGGTCTTCATAATGTATCTTCTTATCCAATTTAATTAATCGGCCTGAGATCATAATTTATAAATTTTTCATGGAGATAAAATAGGTGCTTCCATTTATCTGCCTTTCCAGAAAACTTTTTTTAAAAAATATTTATTATATTTTTTCTCACAAAGAAAGGGAAGAAAAATATATATATAATAGATGAGAGAGAAGTCTGAGATCATTTTAAGGAGGATTCGTTGTATGATATACTTGTCTAGAGGAAGGGTTGATAGCTGTTATTTTCATTGATACCATTAGGTGTCATTGTATTTAGGAGAAATATCCACCTAGTTTCCTTTTTTAGGAGTTCACCATCCAAGTCTCCTCCTCTAATGCCCAAAGAGATTTTTTCCATAGCAAAAAACTTCAGTTCATTTGGGGAACTGTCATGGAATTTCATAAAATGTCTGGCCACAGGTGCAAGTGTCCTGAATCTTGCTTGATCTTTTCTTGCATTCCTGATAGAGCCAACATGCTCGAGAATCCTCTATTTCAGGGGTCTTATTGTCTTGCCTATGTATTTTTTGCCACAAGGGCATTGGAGATGGTACACTACTCCCATAGTTCGACAGTCTAGGTAGTCTTTTATGTGCCATGTTTTCCGAAATTTGTCCTGGAAGGATTTCGTTTCAACCATATACTGGCAGGCTTTGCAGGTTTTACATCTGAATGAGCCTGCTGTGTTGTAGAGGCTTCTAGTCACTTTCGTAAGGTGACTGCTCACCAGTGTGTCCTTGAGACTTCTGGATCGTCGCCAACTGGCCTGGACTTTTTCGGGTAAGATTTTGCAGAGGTCATTGTCCATTATAAGAACATGCCAATGTTTCTGTAGGGTTTCTAAGATCAGTCTCCATTCTGTATTGAAAGTACCAATAAATATTGGACCATCAACATCTTGTTGTTTTTTTCACCTGATTAGGGATCAGTAGTGAATCTCTGGTTCTGATATGTTTGCATCTTAGCCTCCCGTACCATTTTTCTACTATATCCTCTTGCTTTAAATCTATCAGTGAGTTCATTACATCGTTCCCTAAAGACATTAGGATTGGAGCAGTTTCTCTTTGTCCTCAGAAATTCTCCTTTAGGAACCCCCTTAATCGTAGATGGTAGGTGTGAACTACTGGCATGTAAAATGCTGTTTGTAGCAGTTTCTTTTCTATACAGATCAGTTGATAACATGCCATCGTCCTCCATCTTGATCTTGAGGTCCAAGAAGTGTACCTCTTTCTGACTCATTTCTGAAGTAAGTTTAAGGTTGAGTGAATTGTTGTTCAGTTTCAAAATGAATTCCTCCAGGATATCTTTCTGCCCTTCCCACAGTATTAAAATGTCATCTATAAATCTTAACCAGATGATAATATGTTCCGTATAGATGTCATTCTCCTCTGTAAATACATGTTCTTTCTCCCACCATCCCAGGTAGAGGTTTGCATATGTGGGGGCACACGTGGTCCCCATTGCAGTACCTCGTACCTGGAGATAGTGGGGCTCATTACAAACAAAGTAATTTTTAGTCAAGACAAATCTCAAAAGAGTCAAGATGAAGTCATTGAAGTCTCGTTCGTTGTTCATTTTGAGGAAATACTCAGAGGCTTTGATTCCTGCTTCATGGTCTATACTAATGTACAGACTTTCGACATCACAGCTTACCAACCATGCATCTGTTGGTCGTGTGATGTCCTGTATCTTCATAAGTACGTCTAAGGTGTCACGAACATATGAGGGCAGAGTTATTACATGATTTCTGAGATGATTGTCAACGAAAATGCTAGCTTTTTCAGTTAAACTGCCTATTCCTGATACAATCGGTCTGCCAGGAGGCTTGTGTCGATCTTTATGCACTTTAGGCAACAGGTATAGGGTAGGAGTTCTGGGATTCTCAACTCTGAGAAATTCCTTATCTTGAGTGGTTATAATGCCCTTTCGATGTGCCTCCAGTATGATTCTATCATACAGATTTTTGTAATTGCTGGTAGGATTAAATATTAGACGCTTATAGCAACTTTGGTCTTGTAGCTGTCTGGATAGTTCTTCTATATACTCCTCGCGGGGCCACAGTACAATGTTCCCCCCCTTATCGGAGGGTTTAATGATCACATCTTGCCATTGTTCCATTTCCCTTAAAGCTTGTCTCTCTTCCTTTGTAAGGTTATCACAACAGCCATTTGAGAGTCCCAGTTCTTGTAAGCTGTCTAAATCCCTGGATACCAGATCTAGAAAAACTTTCACAGGGGGGCATATTGAGAAGTCCGGGAAAAAGGTTGATTTCTTTTTAATTATTGTTTGAGATTGGGATTGATGTGTCGGTGGGTCCACCTCCCCCTCCTTCTGTAGTTCCTCTAATATAGAGATCGCCAATTGATCTTCATTTGACAGATCCAGTTCCGATTGATTCCCCATCATAGATGTGATACTATTTCTATCCTTTTCCTTGATAGAATTTGCAAAGAACTTTTTTAGGAGTATTTTACGTGTGAAAAGGTTTAGGTCTTTCTCACACTCAAAGCGATCAAATCTCCTCTGAGGTGAAAAAGATAATCCTTTATTAAGAAGCTTTATTTGATTAGGGGTGAGAGTCCTGGTTGATAGATTGATAATTTTTAAGGAGTCCGTTTGTTCAGACTTCACTTCCTGTAATTTCGTCTCTCTCGTGGTTCCTCTCCCCAGTCTCGTTCTTCTCTTTTCCTTCTGGTTCCTCTGCCCCCTCCTTGTCCTTTTGTATTTGTATTTGTTTTGGAGTGTCTGTGTGTTTGTCCTAAAAACCCCCGTTCTCTCTGAAAATTATTCACACTTGATCCTTCTCCTTCTGACGAATCTATATCAGATGTGGTGTAATTGAGATGATTATCAGAATCTTGCTTAGAAGGTCTTATTCTCCATTTGAAGACTTTATTATTGGAATAGTCATTTTTGTCTCTTTGCATTTTGTTTCTCTTCCTCTCCATAATCATTTTTTCATATTGCTCAATCTCCTTCTTGTGTTTCTCATAGACTTTTTGAAATTTCTCTAGACTTTCATGCTTCTTTAATTTTTCACCTAAAGATGTGATTTCTTGATTGCATTTAGTCAGTGTTATTTCATCATGTTTTATGAGAATTCCTATCAAGTCTAGAGAACACTGCGTTAGAACTTTTTCCCATGCTTCCTTCAATGTGTCATTGGCAAGATCATAGGAAAGGAACAGTCTGGGTCTCAGACCTCTTGGGATGATGTTTAATTTCAAATAATTTTCAAAGGTGGCTTTATTCCACCATGTTCTAGTCTGTTTCATAAGTGTCTGTTTAAGGACATGAAGATCGTTGTACCAATCTTCTGTATTCGATTCGTTGTTCATACTACTGTCTCCAAAGACAGTCTCCATATATGTCCTCAATTTTTCTCTCCTCTCATCCAGCTCTTGACTAATACTAAAGCTGGCCATAGTAGTGCTCCAGAGGTTTACCTCGGGTTATGTTACAAATAAACAATTCAAATTGCAATAATGCTAATATTTATAATCCGTGCTAACTTGTAGAAGGGCTGTAAATACAACCCAATGCGATTTGTCACAAAAAAAGGAAAAAATGGAGGAAAGGGTGGGAGGGGGAGGGGAGAAGGAAAGTCAGTTGCACAGGAGAAGAAATTATGAAAGAAGCCCCTAATTTATGTATCTCATCAATTGCTCATATTTTCAAGGGGGTGCTACCACAGATCATATTGTAAATGCACAGTAAGGGGAAAGGAAAAGGATCTGTCTTAGGTGCACAAAAATTAAAATATAACTTTTAATTGTTTCCGTTAAAATTGGATTTGACACTATATTGTAGCGTATTCTACTGAGTAGCTAATATGCGAAATATTAAAACCACAAATAACAAATATGTGAAAGTATAACAACACTGTGAATTATAGAAAAAGAAAATAAACATAGATTTAAAAAAGCTGAGCGTCTGTTTGGTGTCTGTTCTGTTAAGTCCCTGTTTTTATATATATCAGTATTATTTCATGTTTGTATTCCACATAGATACACTTGTGTTCAAATAATAACCTCAATGTTTAGAAGAATGTTTCTAGCACTTCAATGTTTGAAAAATTGTTTCTGGCACAGAGCCCGGATTCTATGACTAGAACATATGTTGCAATCTTAAAGGATGTGATACATTGTTCCTGTGTTCTTTAATTTGTTACGAATCACTTAGATTTCCAAGATCAGTCACACATAGGTTTATGTGGCGTCACTCTCTTTAATATATAGGACCGTTGTAAACAAATAGTATACCTTTTAGTTATAGTATCAAGTCCCCATATAAATTTTACTGATATGCAGATCTCAGTATAATAGTATGATATCTCATTACACAAATTATCAGATTATTAGTCGTCTTATTTAGGATGTAACATTCCAGTGTTAGTTCACCTCTCACTTATAGTGTCAGGTGTCTATCTCGTACCATAGGATCTCATATTCAATTCCCCCTTATTATTGTACACAGTTATCTTATTATTGGTATTTTATAATATCACCTCTCACTTATAGTGTCCGGTGTGCGTAATGTGCTTTAAATATCGCAATCCAGTGTCAGTACACCTCTCATTTCTAATGTCAGGTATCTGACTCGTACTGTAGGGTCTCACATTAAATTCCCAATTATGGCACACAGTTATCTATTATTGGTGTACCATAATATCACCTCTCACATATAGTGTCAGGCGCATTATACATCGGGGAGTGACCCCGTGGTACTTCTTATATGTGAGATTATATTCTGGTTCGCCTCTCACTTATAGTGTCAGGCGTATTATATATTGGGGGGGGGTGATCCTGTGGTACTTCTCATGTATGGAGTTATATATTAGTTCACCTCTCACTTGTAGTGTCAGGTGTTCAATTCTGTCTAGAGTTGGTTATTCATGAGTATCAAACTTTGTATCGCTAGAGATTTGCTTTAATGATGTTTTAACAAATTTATATTAATCAAAAAAGGGGATGGATGTAGTGTATAGATAGCGCTTGATTGTTTACAACAAATATGAGATGATCTTATATAGAGGGAGTGCAACATAATAAGTGTGTATAGATAAATGTTAGGCTGCGGTCAGATGTACGATAGGCGCTCTGCGGCTAGGCTATATTCAGCCGGCTGCTGTGATCTATTATAACTGATCAAGTTATTCACTCTTCATCCGAATGTGTGACTCACAAGTTTTTAAACTTTTAAAGTATTTTTTATCCTCTGTGCTAAAGTGATACTCCAAAGTTTTTAAGCAATTTATATGTTTTTATGCTCCTTTCTTTTTTGATTTTGATTTTTTCTATGGGTCATATATATTTTTTTATATGAGCTTGTATGTTTTTACAACCAGTTTTGTATGGTGCGTTCCATTGCAATAAATTTGTACACATTTTTTATACTATTATTCTGCTTTTAGCATTATTCGGCACCTTTGGTCGCTCTTTACTACCTCATCTTTTGTCCACATATATATATATATATATATATATATGTATTCTGCATCTTGAAAGTGGATCATCGTGTATCTGTCAGTTTAGTTTACGAATCCTCTCTTGTGTCCGCTGATTAATTTATTTCATTCACACAATAATCACACAATGCTAAGTGGTTAAAAAAAGACTGTCTCATCTCTCTGACAAGATAACGTGCATGGCAGAGGTTTTCTATTAAATCCCTGGCAACAAGGTCATTCCAAAGGGAGCACTGAGTGCTTTAAACATTATTACTACACCTCTGTCAAAAGGATATCATGAATAATGCATATATTGTCTATGGGCCAGCGTGGTCTCTGCACTGCAAAACTACAGGTTTAGAAAATCACTGTACAAAACAAAATGACAATGAAATAGGATGCCCTGTTTATTAAAGTTCAACATTTTTAATTTGTTTGCATTAGGATTTTTTAATAAAGTATATCTTATTTTTGGGGCCCCAGCTGTCATCTGAATCTGGAAGCTGTCCCCATTGTTATATGAAGACCGGCCCTGTTTTAACTAGAGATGAGTGGGTTCGGTTCCTCGGAAACCGAACCCCCCCCGAACTACTTCACCCATTTTACACGGGTCCGAGGCATACTCGGATTCTCCCGTATGGCTCGGTTAACCCGAGTGCGCCCGAATGTCATCATCCCGCTGTCGGATTCTCGCGAGATTCGGATTTTATATAAGGAGCCGCGCATCGCCGCAATTTTTCACTCGTGCATTGGACGTGGCTGGCGTCCTCTCACTTTGTTTCAGGGGGCTGCATATCTTTATTCTGGGGACCAGCAGTATTATAGGAGTAGTACAGTGCAGAGTTTTGCTGACCAGTGACCACCAGTATTATACGTTGTCTGCCTGAAAAACGCTCCATATCTGTGCTCAGTGTGCTGCATATATCTGTGCTCACACTGCTTTATTGTGGGGACTGGGGACCAGCAGTATTATATAGGAGGAGTACAGTGCAGAGTTTTGCTGACCAGTGACCACCAGTATTATACGTTGTCTGCCTGAAAAACGCTCCATATCTGTGCTCAGTGTGCTGCATATATCTGTGCTCACACTGCTTTATTGTGGGGACTGGGGACCAGCAGTATTATATAGGAGGAGTACAGTGCAGAGTTTTGCTGACCAGTGACCACCAGTCTTATACGTTCTCTGCTTGAAAAACGCTCCATATCTGTGCTGCATTGTTGTATATAGTAGGAGTACAGTGCATAATTTTGCTGACCACCAGTATATAATATATAGGAGTACGGTACAGAAGGCCACTGCTCTACCTACCTCTGTGTCGTCAAGTATACTATCCATCCATACCTGTGTTGCATTTCAGTTTTGCACAGTTTGCTGACCACCAGTATATAATATATAGCAGTACGGTACAGTAGGCCACTGCTCTACCTACCTCTGTGTCGTCAAGTATACTATCCATCCATACCTGTGGTGCATTTAAGTTTTGCACAGTTTGCTGACCAGCAGAATATAATATATAGCAGTACGGTACAGTAGGCCACTGCTCTACCTACCTCTGTGTCGTCAAGTATACTATCCATCCATACCTGTGGTGCATTTCAGTTGTGCGCAGTATATATAGTAGTAGGCCATTGCTATTGATACTGGCATATAATTCCACACATTAAAAAATGGAGAACAAAAATGTGGAGGGTAAAATAGGGAAAGATCAAGATCCACTTCCACCTCATGCTGAAGCTGCTGCCACTAGTCATGGCCTAGACGATGAAATGCCATCAACGTCGTCTGCCAAGACCGATGCCCAATGTCATAGTAGAGAGCACGTAAAATCCAAAACAGAAAAGTTCAGTAAAATGACCCAAAAATCCAAATTAAAAGCGTCTGAGGAGAAGCGTAAACTTGCCAATATGCCATTTACGACACGGAGTGGCAAGGAACGGCTGAGGCCCTGGCCTATGTTCATGGCTAGTGGTTCAGCTTCACATGAGGATGGAAGCACTCATCCTCTCGCTAGAAAAATGAAAAGACTTAAGCTGGCAAAAGCACAGCAAAGAACTGTGAGTTCTTCTAAATCACAAATCCCCAAGGAGAGTCCAATTGTGTCGGCTGCGATGCCTGACCTTCCCAACACTGGACGGGAAGAGGTGGCACCTTCCACCATTTGCACGCCCCCTGCAAGTGCTGGAAGGAGCACCCGCAGTCCAGTTCCTGATAGTCAAATTGAAGATGTCACTGTTGAAGTACACCAGGATGAGGATATGGGTGTTTCTGGCGCTGAGGAGGAAATTGACAAGGAGGATTCTGATGGTGAGGTGGTTTGTTTAAGTCAGGCACCCGGGGAGACACCTGTTGTCCGTGGGATGAATATGGCCATTGACATGCCTGGTCAAATTACAAAAAAAATCACCTCTTCGGTGTGGAATTATTTTAACACAAATACGGACAACAGGTGTCAAACCGTGTGTTGCCTTTGTCAAGCTGTAATAAGTAGGGGTAAGGACGTTAACCACCTCGGAACATCCTCCCTTATACGTCACCTGCAGCGCATTCATCATAAGTCAGTGACAAGTTCAACAACTTTGGATGACAGAGGAAGCAGTCCACTGACCACTAAATCCCTTCCTCTTGTAACCAAGCTCCTGCAAACCACACCACCAACTCCCTCAGTGTCACTTTCCACCTTACACAGGAAAGCCAATAGTCCTGCAGGCCATGTCACTGGCAAGTCTGACGAGTCCTCTCCTGCCTGGGATTCCTCCGATGCATCCTTGAGTGTAACGCCTACTGCTGCTGGCGCTGCTGTTGTTGCTGCTGGGAGTCGATCGTCATCCCAGAGGGAAAGTCGGAAGACCACTTGCACTACTTCCAGTAAGCAATTGACTGGCCAACAGTCCTTTGCGAGGAAGATGAAATATCACAGCAGTCATCCTGCTGCTGTCACGATCCGGGTATCTGGACGCCATTTCTTACCCATCAGATGCCTCCTAAGGCTGGCTCAGCGCTCCAGGACCGGATCCCATCTGTTATCCTGATGTGTACATTCCTGTATCCTCTCCTGTCACTCTGGGACGCTGTCACAGTAAACGCCATATTACACCTGGCATGGCGTCTCCCGCGGCCTCCGCCGCCGTCCCTGAACTTCTGCATGCAGAGTGTCTGAGTGGCGATTACGTCAGCCGCGGCCTCCGCTGTGTCCGCGTGGTTGGATGTGCATCTGTCAGCCTGGCGCCTCCTGTCTCCGGTGGCCGGCGCCGCCATTACTGTTTTCATTACCACATGGATTACAAACCAATCTTCCCTCCAAGTGTCTGCATGGGCGCAGCCATCTTGGATTCTGTCAGCTGATCATTTCCACCAATCTGTTCTCAGTATTGATAATCTGCATAATTGCCTAGCCAATCCCTTCCTTGCTGCAGGTATAAATACACTGTGCCTGAGCAAGGAAGGCGTCAGTGCTTTGGTTGTCAAACCTAGTTCCTGTTTGTCTCTCTCCTGTGATTGTCTTCCAGGTTCCAGCTCCTGTCTCAAGACTTCCACCATAGAGACCCGCACCAGCATTCCACCTGCGGTGTAGCCTGACTCTCCAATCCATTGTGGATTCATCTGTTTCCAGCTACAACATTACCTGCTTCCAGCTCAGCTTCCAGCAGAGTACAGCTTCCCTTAAAGGGCCGGTGTCCTTTCTACACTTTACCACTCTCCACCGGTATTATTATTTCTCCGCTCTCAAGTTCTACATTTCAGTTCATATTTCATCGCTCCCAAGTTCATTTATCATTTAACTGGTTCCAGCCAGTATCCACTCCGTGCTAACAACAGTCTGGTTCCAGCCAGTATCCACAGCAGCTGTTTTATCTTCAGCAACCCAGCTTTTCCTGGAACACCAGCTGGCACAATCCTGGGTTATCTCCATTGCTACAGTCGGGCCTGGTAAGGACTTTCCATCTAGAAGATCATAAGAACTATCTCACACTACCAGTGCCCTGTGGCTCCTGCCATCCTGTAGTACCCAGGAACTGTATTTATTCTTTGCTGACTTTTACGTTTTCTTTTACTGCTGCTGTGTTGCGGAGTTGTCATAATAAACATCATTGACTTTTATCCAAGTTGTCGTGGTCACGCCTTCGGGCAGTTATTATTCATGTTACTTACATGTCCAGGGGTCTGATACAACCTCCCAGGTTCCGGTACATCTCAGCCCCTACAACTGAGGCTGCCTCCCGTCAGCTCAGGCCCTCAGTTGTGACAGTAAGCACTGACCTAATGAATCCAGCCGGAGACCAGGATCAAGCGGCCAGGCCGATGCAAGAACTGGCAGCCCGACTAGAACATCAGGAGGCTGCACAGGGCCACATCATCCGCTGTCTCCAGGATCTCTCTACTCGGCTGGATGGGATTCAGACAACTCTCCGTGGATCAGGCGCGTCTGGTGCGTCAACCACAGTGACTCCAGCTATAACCCCACCCACCTTACCCATTTCTGCTCCACGTCTTCATCTTCCAACGCCAGCAAAATTTGACGGATCTCCAAGATTCTGCAGGGGATTTCTCAACCAGTGTGAGATTCAGTTTGAGCTACAACCTGGCAATTTTTCCAGTGACCGTACAAAAATTGCCTACATTATTTCTCTTCTCAGTGGCTCAGCCCTTGATTGGGCATCACCGTTATGGGAGGGGTCCGACACCCTGCTATCTTCCTACACTGCCTTCGTGTCAACATTCAGGTGCATCTTCGACGAGCCAGGCCGGGTAACCTCAGCTTCATCCGAGATTCTCCGTTTACGCCAGGGGTCACGTACTGTAGGACAATATCTGATACAGTTCCAGATCCTGGCATCCGAACTGGCATGGAACGACGAGGCCCTGTATGCTGCATTCTGGCATGGCTTATCTGAGCGTATTAAAGATGAGTTAGCTACCAGAGACTTACCTTCTAAGTTAGATGAGCTAATCTCACTCTGCACGAAAGTTGATTTACGTTTCAGAGAGAGAGCAACTGAGCGTGGAAGATCATCTGCTCCAAAATCTTCTGCTCCTCCTCCTCGTCAACTGTCACCATCTAAAGATGAGCCCATGCAACCTGGCCGTTCCCGTTTAACTCCTGCTGAGCGCCGAAGACGTCTCTCCGAGTTTCTCTGTCTCTATTGTGCAGCTCCGTCTCACACCATTAATGCCTGTCCCAAACGTCCGGGAAACTCCAAATCCTAGCTCGCCAAGGAGAGGGCCGGCTAGGAGTAATGATCTCCTCTCCATCTCCTCAAGATTGTAATCTCCCAGTCTCGCTTCAAGTTGCTCAACGTTATCGGAACGTCATTGCCCTCCTTGATTCCGGAGCAGCTGGGAACTTTATTACCGAAGCCTATGTTAAACGGTGGTCCCTACCCACCGAGAGACTTCCTTCGTCCATTTCTTTAACTGCCGTGGATGGCAGCAAAATTTTTGATGCAGTTATTTCTTTAAGGACTCTACCAGTTCGTCTGAGAGTGGGAGTTCTTCATTCCGAACTTATTTCTTTTTTAGTGATTCCAAGAGCCACACATCCTGTGGTCCTGGGCCTTCCATGGCTCCGTCTTCACAATCCTACAATTGATTGGACTACTACGCAAATCCTGGCATGGGGTTCCTCCTGTGCTGAGACATGTTTGTTTAAAGTATTGCCTGTCTGTTCTTCCTCCCCCAGGTCGTCTGATGTTCCACCTCCTCCATATCAAGATTTCACGGATGTGTTCAGTAAAGCTTCTGCTGATATCCTTCCTCCTCATAGAGAATGGGACTGTCCGATTGATCTCGTTCCAGGGAAGGTTCCACCTCGAGGCCGAACTTATCCGTTGTCTCTGCCTGAGACGCATTCTATGGAGGAATATATTAAAGAGAACCTAGCAAAGGGGTTCATTCGACCTTCTTCTTCTCCAGCCGGCGCAGGCTTCTTTTTTGTAAAAAAGAAAGATGGTGGTCTGCGGCCGTGCATCGACTACAGAGGTTTGAACGACATTACCATCAAGAACCGTTATCCTTTACCCCTGATTACTGAGCTCTTTGACAGAGTTAGCGGAGCTACCATCTTTACAAAGCTGGACTTGCGAGGTGCATACAATCTCATCCGGATCCGTGAGGGTGACGAGTGGAAGACCGCCTTTAACACCCGTGACGGACATTATGAGTACCTCGTCATGCCCTTCGGATTGAGCAATGCTCCAGCTGTCTTCCAGCATTTTGTCAATGAGATCTTCAGAGACATTCTATACCGTCATGTCGTGGTCTATCTAGACGATATCCTCATTTTTGCCAACGATTTAGAGGAACATCGTTTTTGGGTTAAAGAGGTTCTGTCCCGTCTCCGTGTCAATCATCTCTATTGCAAATTAGAAAAATGCGTCTTTGAAGTCAAGTCCATTCCGTTTCTAGGGTACATTGTGTCCGGTTCCGGACTAGAGATGGATCCTGAGAAACTACAAGCAATCCAAAATAGGCCGGTACCCTTAACCCTCAAAGGGGTCCAGAGGTTCTTAGGGTTCGCCAACTATTACCGAAAGTTTATACGAGACTTTTCCACCATTGTGGCGCCTATTACTGCTTTCACTAAGAAGGGTGCTAACCCGTCCAAGTGGTCTGAAGAAGCCATGCAAGCATTTCATCTTTTAAAACAAAGGTTCATCTCTGCGCCTGTTCTGAAACAGCCTGACATCGACTCTCCTTTCATCTTAGAGGTGGATGCCTCCTCCGTTGGAGTAGGAGCGGTGTTATCTCAGAGGGCTAAAGATGGCCATTTACACCCTTGCAGTTTCTTCTCCCGGAAATTCTCCCCAGCTGAGCGCAACTATGCCATTGGCGACCAGGAGTTGCTAGCCATCAAGCTCGCTCTAGAAGAGTGGAGGTATCTGTTGGAGGGAGCTTCTCATTCAATCACCATACTTACAGACCACAAGAACCTTTTATACCTGAAGGGCGCACAATGTCTCAACCCTCGTCAGGCCAGATGGGCACTTTTCTTTTCCAGGTTCGACTTTAAACTCCAGTTCTGTCCGGGCTCTCAGAATCGCAAGGCCGATGCCCTTTCCCGCTCATGGGAGCAAGAAAATGAGTCAGAGTCTTCAGACAAGCATCCTATTATAAATCCGTTGGCATTCTCCACGGTAGGGATGGACTCTACGCCCCCATCAGGGAAAAGTTTTGTGAAGCCGATGCTAAGGAAGAAGCTCATGCATTGGGCCCATGCTTCCCGTTTTGCCGGACATACAGGTATCCAAAAAACCCTGGAGTTTATCTCTAGGTCCTATTGGTGGCCAACTCTGAAAAAGGACGTCTTGGAGTTTATTGCATCTTGCCCAAAGTGTGCCCAACATAAAGTATCCCGCCAGTCGCCTGCGGGGCAACTGGTTCCACTATCCGTTCCCCGTCGACCATGGACCCACTTGTCGATGGATTTCATTACAGACTTACCCATGTGCAACAAGTTCAATACCATCTGGGTGGTAGTTGACCGGTTCACCAAGATGGCACACTTCATTCCTCTCACCGGCCTTCCGTCAGCTTCCAAGTTGGCTCAAGTATTCATACAAGAGATCTTCCGACTCCACGGTCTTCCTGAAGAAATTATCTCAGATCGAGGAGTTCAATTCACAGCCAAATTCTGGCGAAGTTTATGTCAAGTCCTCCAAGTCAAGCTAAAGTTTTCCACGGCTTACCATCCTCAGACCAATGGTCAAACCGAGAGGGTGAATCAGGACTTGGAGGCCTTCCTCCGCATCTATGTGTCCTCCTCTCAAGATGACTGGGTTCAATTACTTCCCTGGGCCGAGTTCTGTCATAACAACCAGTATCATTCTTCATCTGCTTCAACACCATTCTTCACTAACTTTGGATTCCACCCTAAAGTTCCTGAGTTCCAACCGCTTCCAGCAACTTCTGTTCCCGCAGTGGATATCACCTTGCATCAGTTTGCCAATATCTGGAAGAGCGTACGATCAGCTCTGCTCAAGGCATCGTTCAGGTACAAGAAGTTTGCGGATAAGAAGCGTCGAGCAGTTCCTGCTCTCAAGGTGGGTGATCGGGTATGGTTATCCACGAAGAATTTGAGGTTAAGAGTTCCCAGTATGAAGTTTGCACCTCGCTATATCGGTCCATTCAAGATTGAACAAGTCATCAATCCTGTTGCTTACAGACTCCAGTTGCCTCCCTTCTTAAAAATACCCAGGACATTCCATGTTTCCCTGTTGAAACCGCTGATCTTGAATCGGTTTCATTCCTCACTTCCTCCAACTCCGAAAGTCCAAACTCAACGAGGCGTTGAGTATGAAGTGGCCAAGATCCTGGACTCACGTCACCGTTACGGTCAACTACAATATCTTATTGACTGGAAGGGTTATGGTCCTGAGGAACGTTCATGGACCAATGCTTCTGATGTCCATGCTCCTGCCTTGGTCCGGAGATTCCATTCCAAGTTTCCTCAAAAGCCAAAGAAGTGTCCTGGGGCCACTCCTAAAGGGGGGGGTGCTGTCACGATCCGGGTATCTGGACGCCATTTCTTACCCATCAGATGCCTCCTAAGGCTGGCTCAGCGCTCCAGGACCGGATCCCATCTGTTATCCTGATGTGTACATTCCTGTATCCTCTCCTGTCACTCTGGGACGCTGTCACAGTAAACGCCATATTACACCTGGCATGGCGTCTCCCGCGGCCTCCGCCGCCGTCCCTGAACTTCTGCATGCAGAGTGTCTGAGTGGCGATTACGTCAGCCGCGGCCTCCGCTGTGTCCGCGTGGTTGGATGTGCATCTGTCAGCCTGGCGCCTCCTGTCTCCG
Source organism: Pseudophryne corroboree (assembly GCF_028390025.1). Taxonomy (NCBI): domain Eukaryota; kingdom Metazoa; phylum Chordata; class Amphibia; order Anura; family Myobatrachidae; genus Pseudophryne; species Pseudophryne corroboree. The sequence goes on from NC_086446.1 coordinate 245,685,513, forward strand.
GTGGCCGGCGCCGCCATTACTGTTTTCATTACCACATGGATTACAAACCAAACTTCCCTCCAAGTGTCTGCATGGGCGCAGCCATCTTGGATTCTGTCAGCTGATCATTTCCACCAATCTGTTCTCAGTATTGATAATCTGCATAATTGCCTAGCCAATCCCTTCCTTGCTGCAGGTATAAATACACTGTGCCTGAGCAAGGAAGGCGTCAGTGCTTTGGTTGTCAAACCTAGTTCCTGTTTGTCTCTCTCCTGTGATTGTCTTCCAGGTTCCAGCTCCTGTCTCAAGACTTCCACCATAGAGACCCGCACCAGCATTCCACCTGCGGTGTAGCCTGACTCTCCAATCCATTGTGGATTCATCTGTTTCCAGCTACAACATTACCTGCTTCCAGCTCAGCTTCCAGCAGAGTACAGCTTCCCTTAAAGGGCCGGTGTCCTTTCTACACTTTACCACTCTCCACCGGTATTATTATTTCTCCGCTCTCAAGTTCTACATTTCAGTTCATATTTCATCGCTCCCAAGTTCATTTATTATTTAACTGGTTCCAGCCAGTATCCACTCCGTGCTAACAACAGTCTGGTTCCAGCCAGTATCCACAGCAGCTGTTTTATCTTCAGCAACCCAGCTTTTCCTGGAACACCAGCTGGCACAATCCTGGGTTATCTCCATTGCTACAGTCGGGCCTGGTAAGGACTTTCCATCTAGAAGATCATAAGAACTATCTCACACTACCAGTGCCCTGTGGCTCCTGCCATCCTGTAGTACCCAGGAACTGTATTTATTCTTTGCTGACTTTTACGTTTTCTTTTACTGCTGCTGTGTTGCGGAGTTGTCATAATAAACATCATTGACTTTTATCCAAGTTGTCGTGGTCACGCCTTCGGGCAGTTATTATTCATGTTACTTACATGTCCAGGGGTCTGATACAACCTCCCAGGTTCCGGTACATCTCAGCCCCTACAACTGAGGCTGCCTCCCGTCAGCTCAGGCCCTCAGTTGTGACAGCTGCAAAGCGGATAACTCAGGCCTTGGCAGCCTGGGCGGTGAGAAACGTGTTTCCGGTATCCACCGTTTATTCACAGGCAACTACAGACTTGATTGAGATACTGTGTCCCCAGTACCAAATACCATCTAGGTTCCATTTCTCTAGGCAGGCGATACCGAAAATGTACACAGACCTCAGAAAAAGAGTCACCAGTGTCCTAAAAAATGCAGTTGTACCCAATGTCCACTTAACCACGGACATGTGGACAAGTGGAGCAGGGCAGACTCAGGACTATATGACTGTGACAGCCCACTGGGTAGATGTATTGCCTCCCGCAGCAAGAACAGCAGCGGCGGCACCAGTAGCAGCATCTCGCAAACGCCAACTCGTTCCTAGGCAGGCTACGCTTTGTATCACCGCTTTCCAGAAGAGGCACACAGCTGACAACCTCTTACGGAAACTGAGGAACATCATCGCAGAATGGCTTACCCCAAATGGACTCTCCTGGGGATTTGTGACATCGGACAACGCCAGCAATATTGTGCGTGCATTACATTTGGGCAAATTCCAGCACGTCCCATGTTTTGCACATACATTGAATTTGGTGGTGCAGAATTATTTAAAAAACGACAGGGGCGTGCAAGAGATGCTGTCTGTGGTCCGAAGAATTGCGGGCCACTTTCGGCATTCAGCCACCGCGTGCCGAAGACTGGAGCACCAGCAAACAGTCCTGAACCTGCCCTGCCATCATCTGAAGCAAGAGGTGGTAACGAGGTGGAATTCAACCCTCTATATGCTTCAGAGGATGGAGGAGCAGCAAAAGGCCATTCAAGCCTATACATCTGCCTACGATATAGGCAAAGGAGGGGGAATGCACCTGACTCAAGCGCAGTGGAGAATGATTTCAACGTTGTGCAAGGTTCTGCAACCCTTTGAACTTGCCACACGTGAAGTCAGTTCAGACACTGCCAGCCTGAGTCAGGTCATTCCCCTCATCAGGATTTTGCAGAAGAAGCTGGAGACATTGAAGGAGGAGCTAAAACAGAGCGATTCCGCTAGGCATGTGGGACTTGTGGATGGAGCCCTTAATTCGCTTAACCAGGATTCACGGGTGGTCAATCTGTTGAAATCAGAGCACTACATTTTGGCCACCGTGCTCGATCCTAGATTTAAAACCTACATTGGATCTCTCTTTCCGGCAGACACAAGTCTGCAGAGGTTCAAAGACCTGCTGGTGAGAAAATTGTCAAGTCAAGCGGAACGTGACCCGTCAACAGCTCCTCCTTCACACTCTCCCGCAACTGGGGGAGCGAGGAAAAGGCTAAGAATTCCGAGCCCACCCGCTGGTGGTGATGCAGGGCAGTCTGGAGCGAGTGCTGACATCTGGTCCGGACTGAAGGACCTGCCAACGATTACTGACATGTCGTCTACTGTCACTGCATATGATTCTCTCACCATTGAAAGAATGGTGGAGGATTATATGAGTGACCACATCCAAGTAGGCACGTCAGACAGTCCGTACGTATACTGGCAGGAAAAAGAGGCAATTTGGAGTCCCTTGCAGAAACTGGCTTTATTTTACCTAAGTTGCCCACCCTCCAGTGTGTACTCCGAAAGAGTGTTTAGTGCAGCCGCTCACCTTGTCAGCAATCGGCGTACGAGGTTACTTCCAGAAAATGTGGAGAAGATGATGTTCATCAAAATGAATTAAATTAATTCCTCCGTGGAGACATTCACCAGCAATTGCCTCCAGAAAGTACACAGGGACCTGTGATGGTGGATTCCAGTGGGGACGAATTAATAATCTGTGAGGAGGGGGATGTACACAGTGAAAGGGGTGAGGAATCGGACGATGAGGAGGAGGTGGACATCTTGCCTCTGTAGAGCCAGTTTGTGCAAGGAGAGATTGATTGCTTCTTTTTTGGTGGGGGCCCAAACCAACCAGTCATTTCAGTCAAAGTTGTGTGGCAGACCCTGTCGCTGAAATGATGGGTTTGTTAAAGTGTGCATGTCCTGTTTATACAACATAAGGGTGGGTGGGAGGGCCCAAGGACAATTCCATTTTGCACCTCTTTTTTCTTTCATTTTTCTTTGCATCATGTGCTGTTTGGGGACTATTTTTTTGAAGTGCCATCCTGTCTGACACTGCAGTGCCACTCCTAGATGGGCCAGGTGTTTGTGTCGGCCATTTGGGTCGCTTAGCTTAGTCATCCAGCGACCTCGGTGCAAATTTTAGGACTAAAAATAATATTGTGAGGTGTGAGGTGTTCAGAATAGACTGAAAATGAGTGGAAATTATGGTTATTGAGGTTAATAATACTATGGGATCAAAATGACCCCCAAATTCTATGATTTAAGCTGTTTTTGAGGGGTTTTTGTAAAAAAACACCCGAATCCAAAACACACCCGAATCCGACAAAAAATTTTCAGGGAGGTTTTGCCAAAACGCGTCCGAATCCAAAACACGGCCGCAGAACCGAATCCAAAACCAAAACACAAAACCCGAAAAATGTCCGGTGCACATCACTAGTTTTAACCTCTTTTTTCATCTAGAGGGTACTAATTTACAGTATTTATGGAGTTTGTTAGGGGTGGATACAAGAGTGGTGTACCTCTGTACCAGACAGTATGAAGCTTAAGCATGCCTGGAACTTCTCTCATCTGGGAGAAGCCTACGGCACTTTCCTGCTGATTCTTAAGTAGCTGTTATATAAGTTTTCACTAGACAATTTGTCAGAACCAATATTGACAAGGCATTGACTCATGTCAACCCCCATTTCCATTAACCTCTATGTGTATGCCGGTACTTAGTTGTGCTCTGGACTAAGGGCCTAATTTAGACCTGATCGCTGTTGTGAGAAATCGCGAATCGGGTGATTTTCGAATGACGGATCGTAATGCGCAGGCGTGAGGCCAAACTGCGAAAAAACCTGCGTCTTTTTTGATCACTAGGTGTACGTAGATTGATTGACAGGAAGCAAACATTTGGGGGTGGTAACTGGCCGTTTTCTGGGAGTATCAGGAAAAATGCAGGCGCTCCCAAGCGTTTTCAGGGAGGGTATGTGACGTCAGCTCCGGCCCGATCAGCCTCTTTTTTTCGCACTGTAGGAGTAGGTCTTGGGCTACGCACAGACTGGAAAAATCATTCCAGTGAGTTGCAAACGGATTTGCAGCTGACCGGCGTAAGCAAAGCTTTTTGCGTGGCATACTCAGACTTTGCAGGGGGTGGATTTTCAATCTGGCTGGGCGGCAACCTAGGGTTAAAGTGGGCCAGAACGGGGCGGAACTGCATTCCATCACCTCCTTCTGGAGGCGGAACCATTCCACCTCCGCCAGCCAACCTTCCCCCGCTTATACTCGAACAGCTGGTGATGTGCAGCGCTGCAATTGTAAATAGATGAGGGAGGCGGGCGGCACTACAGTGACATGGCCCGCCTACCCCCCTCCTATGTCAGGCTGGGAATGAGAGGCGGTGACGTCATGAAGCGCAAGCCACACAGAGAGCAGGGGAGCTGCTGCTGGACTTGCTAGGTGGAAAGCATGCCGTCGCTGCGCAGATTAGGAGCGGGCACACAGATAGGGGTACTCGGCCAGCCCCTACCTTACACACAGCTGTACCCACTCTGTATTGGCTGTGGGAGGTGCACATAGAGCACACAGCAGCTACAGGTCAGCAACAGTGAGTGAATGCTGGAGACTGCTTATATCACATATCTCTAAATAGTATTCTGAGGTTGGGGTTTTCTTTTTATTTTGTTTTTTTGGGAGGGGGTGTTTTGTTTTTAGTAGTCATTGAGGATTTCTATTGGTGTTATTAGTGAATGAGGGTGTGGGTGCTCTGGGGGTTTTATTAATGAATGAGGGTGTGGGTGCTCTGGGGTGTTATTAATGAATGAGGGTGTGGGTGCTTTGGGGTGTTATTAATGAATGAGGGTGTGGGTGCTCTGGGGTGTTATTAATGAATGAGGGGTGTGGGTGCTGCTGAGTTATTAATGAAGGAATGGTGGATTGGGTAGTGTTAGGTCAGGTTATGGATCTGCTTAGCTGACGAATTAAACAAAACTGATATAAAGTGTGTGTTGGGGGGGTGGGCAGCAGTGACTAGAGCAGTGGTTCTCAACTGTGTGCCATGGCTCCCTGGGGTGCCTCGGGACACTTGCAGGGGTGTCTTGGATTGGTGGTCCAGGACTAATTAAAATTATTTATGGTCAGTAAAATAGGCAAACCAGTGGTTGTGGCAGCCAATCATAAAATATGTGGACAAACAGTAGTAAATCTTGTCCCCCTACACATAACTGACCCTAAGGATGACATATAAGCACAATTTACTTCATTTAATATTTCTTTCTAAATTTCTCAATACGACACTTTTGGCCCAGAGGTGCCGTGAAAAAAATTCTGATGCTCTAGGGTGTCGTTATTCAGAAAAGTTTAGTAACCACTGGACTAGGGAATAAAATCAATACATTAAAGAGCGAGGGGTAAATTTACTAAGATGGGAGTTCTATTTCAGATGGGATGTTGCCAATAGCAACCAATCAGATTTTAGGTATTATCTTCTAGAAAGTGCTAGATAAATGAGAAGTAGATTCTGATTGGTTGCCATGGGCAACATCCCATCTTAAATAGAACTCCCATCTTAGTAAATTTACCCCCGAGTATGAGACTGGAGAGTTGCAGGTGGGTGTTGAAGAGACACAGCTAGATGGTGATGATGATACTCAGAAGGCGTTGGAGTGACACGGGGGTGACGCTGGTGATATATATCGTAGATCTGAAGAGATGCAGGGAGGGAGGTATGGCACTGGAGAGACACAGGAAGGCAGGGATTGCGCTGGAGAGATGCAGGGAGGGATGGATGGCACTGGAGAGATGCAGGGAAGCAGGGATGGTGCTGGAGAGACGCAGGGAAGGTTGGCGCTGGGGAGATGCAGGGATGGCGCTGGAGAGACAAAGGGAGGATGGTGCTGGAGAGACGCGGGGAAGGTTGGCGCTGGGGAGATGCATGGATGGCGCTGGGTAGATACAGGGAGGGATGGTGCTGGAGAGACGAAGGGGGGGATGGTGCTGGAGAGACGAAGGGAGGGATGGTGCTGGAGACAGGCAGGGAAGGTTGGCGCTGGGGAGATGCAGGGATGGCACTGGAGAGACGAAGGGAGGGATGGTGCTGGAGAGACAAAGGGAGGGATGGTGCTGGAGAGACGCAGGGAAGGTTGGCGCTGGGGAGATGCAGGGATGGCGCTGGAGAGACGAAGGGAGGGATGGTGCTGGAGAGACGCAGGGAAGGTTGGCGCTGGGGAGATGCAGCGATGGCGCTGGAGAGACAAAGGGAGGGATGGTGCTGGAGAGACACAGGGAGGCAGGAATGGCGCTGGGTAGATACAGGGAGGGATGGCACTGGAGAGACGAAGGGAGGGATGGTGCTATAGAGACGCAGGGAAGGTTGGCGCTGGGGAGATGCAGGGATGGCGCTGGGTAGATACAGAGAGGGATGGCGCTGGAGATACGATGGGAGGGATGGTGCTGGAGAGACGCAGGGAAGGTTGGCGCTGGGGAGATGCAGGTATAGCGCTGGAGAGACAAAGGGAGGAATGGTGCTGGAGAGACGCAGGGAGGCAGGAATGGCGCTGGGTAGATACAGGGAGGGATGGCGCTGGAGAGACAGAGGGAGGCATGGGCTGGAGAGACGCAGGGAGGCAGGGATGGCGCTGGGTAGATACAGGGAGGGATTGTGCTGGGGAGATGCAGGGAGAGAGGGATGGCTCTGGGGAGACGTAGGGGATTATGCTTGAAAGGTGTAGGAGGATGGTGTCTCCAGCATGTTTGATCAGGGAAGTTCACCTTTACCCCGCCCCCAAACTATATCTAGTTAAACTTTTATTATAGGAAGATGACATTATTATTCCTACGCAAACAGGTGGCTTCCAGGACACATCTCCAATATGTGTACTGCATAAAATCTCAAGACATTGTCTGCGTAGGGAGACTCCCCCGATGCAAAGAAACCACCAAATAGGTAAGAAAATACTCAAACACAGGGGATACATAGGGGTTGCAAAAAAAAAACCCAAAAAACAATAAGTGATGAAGACTTGGATACCCCATAAAAAAACAGAAAGAGGTGACAGAAAAATAATTGTGTGGCATAAAACAATTTTATTTCTTTTTAAGAGCCCTAACATTGCAGTCGCAGCTGGTGGGAGGGTGTTAAAATGCATCTAGAATGTATTACACACTATCATAGCCCCTACAGCTTCTAAGGGCCTAAGCGGCACCCAGGCCCCCCGCTATTCACTTTCAATTTCCTATACACAACAGTGGGGGTAATTCAGAGTTGATCGCAGCAGCAAATTTGTTAGTAGTTGGCAGTGGTGCAAGTAGAAAAAAATGTCTTATAGGTACTGTGTGCGTGTGCGCCCAAAAAATGGGTGTGGCCAAATGCCATATGGGGCGTGGCCAATGGAAATGGGGGCGTGATACACATATGGGGGGGCCAGATACACATATGACCCCAATAGTGCCAGATACACATTGCACCACAGTGCCAGATATACAAATGCCCCCACAGTGCCAGATACACAAGTGCCCCCCCCCCCCAGTGCCAGATATACATTTCCCCACAGTGCCAGATACATAAATGCCCCCACAGTGGCAGGTATACAAATGCCCCACAGTGCCAGATATACAAATGCCCCCACAGTGCCAGATATACATTGCCCCAGAGTGCTCCCCCCTCTTCCTGCTCATGGCTGCCTCTGTTGCTGAATCCCGCTGGCTGCTATGTGAGGGGAGGAGAGCGCAGCGCCTCTCCTGCCCCTCAATACTCGTGAAGTCCGGTCTCCGCAGCTTCGGCGGCTGGTATCTCAAATGAGGCGTCGCTTCGTTAGCCAATCAGAGCTTGTGGACCGGCAGCCAATCAGGAGCTGATTGGCTAGCAAACCGGTGCCTTATTGAGATTCACCCCCCACCACCACAGCCGCCGAAGACCGCCGAACATCACAGAGAATTGAGGGGCAGGAGAGGCGCTGCTCTGCGCTCTCCTCCCCTCACACAGCAGTCAGTAGGATGCAGGTATGGTGGACGGACCGGCGGAGAATTTCTTACTGGTACGCCGTTCCGCCATACTTGCAGCACTGCTCCTGCACCTTAGTGCTCAGTCCGGCGGCGGCGTGTGTAAGCTGTCAGGGGCCAGGCAAGAAGGAAAGCGCAGCTATGTCGGGTGGTGGCGGCGGCGTGTAGGACCTCAAACCAGCTGCCGGTTCATGAGCCAATCAGGGCTCACGAACCGGCAGCTGGTTTGAGATCCTACACGCCGCCACTGGCGGACATAGCTGCGCTCTCCTCCCTGCCCTGACAGATGACTCATGCTACCGCCGGACTGAGCACAAAGGGGCAGGAGAGGTGCACGCTGCGCTCTCCTCCCCTGACACACACACACACACAGCAGTGACTGCCACTGTGTGCAGTGTACATTGCAGGCTGTGTGGGACTGCTGCTGCCAGTGTCTGTGTGTATGCCCGTGCTGCTGCTGTACCTGATGACGTCACAGGGAACCCTCTACCACTACACACAGTCAGTGAATGAGAGACTCAGTCAGCTCTGTGCTCGCTGCTGCTCCCTCCTCCCGAACGCGTGATCCCCCCTCTCTTCCTCATGCGCAGGACCGCTCATGTCTCTATTGGTCCCCACTCCCAGGAGCTGTACGCCATATGCCCAGGCTGAGGAGTAGCTGGAAGAGAAGATCAGACTCTGCCTACCAGCAACTCGGCGGGGCTGGTCACAGGTGCTCTACAAAGTGTACGGTGGGCGGTACGGAGCACCCGCTGCAAATTCTTAAGGGTACGCCGTACCTGAGCATACCCGCACACTTGCACCACTGGTAGTTGAGCAAAACCATGTGCACTACAGGAGGGGCAGATATGACATGTGTAGAGAGAGTTAGATTTGGGTGGGGTATGTTCAAACTGAAATCTAGATTGCAGTGTAAAAATAAAACAGCCAGTATTTACCCTGCACAGAAACAAAATAACCCACCCAAATCTAACTCTCTCTGCACATGTTATATCTGCCACACCTGCAGTGCACATGGGCCCTCATTCCAAGTTTATCGCTTGCTAGCTACTTTTAGCAGCCGTGCAAACGCATAGTTACCACCTACGGGGGAGTGTATTTTCGCTTTGCAAGAGTGCGAACGCCTGTGCAGCCGAGCGGTACAAAAACATTTTGTGCAAAACAAGACCAGCCCTGTAGTTACTTATTCTGTGTAATGATTGCTGCGATGAAGGTCCTAGAATTGATGTCAGATACCCGCCCTGCAAATGCCTGGTCACGCCTACATTTTCCCTACCAGTCCCAGAAAATGGTCAGTTGGCACCCATAAACTCCCACTTCCTGTCAATCTCCTTGCGATCGGCTGTGCGACTGGAATCGTCGCTAGAAGCAGTGCAAAACAACGATGCTCTTTGTACCCGTACGCATGCGTAGTTTTGCCGTTTTTTTAAATGATCGCTACGCAGCGAACAACGGCAGCTAGCGATCAGCTCGGAATGAGGGCCATGGTTTTGCCCAACTGCTAACAAATTTGCTGCTGCGATCAACTCTGAATTACCCCCAGTGTGTTTACATGTGCACATGGTATTCATCCCAGGTGTATTGAGGTTTAACACCATGTTCTTAAGCTGACATTATTTGTGTTGCCAGTGTGTATTTCAGTACCTATATAACTACACTTTTTAAAGATATTAAGTGCAACACTTTGCCCTAAACACCAACCCTAGTTGGTTGCGGATCTGGCAGTGGCAAGACACCATTTCAGGGTAGCTCCACCTAGCACGTGGGGAAGGGGGTGGGGTGTTGGAGGACATGGGGGGGTGGTAAGCTGGCAATGATTGGTGAGTTCCACCACCTCTCCAGGACCACTTTAAGCACTGGCGGCGACTATCCGAGCGCAAACTTCTGCAAATCCACAGAGGTGCGATCAGGCCTGAATTAGGCCTTAAGCTTTAAATTGTGATAATTTTGCAGGTATCAGGAGAGAGATGAATCCAGATATGCCAGGGCCACAGCAGAGTTATCTAACAGCATGAATTGCATGTAGATTGTAGCACATAGGAGAACAGAATGACAGACATGGGAATGGAGAGAGTTAAACCTCCTGTGATGGGTGTGGACCAAAATGACATGACAGGCTACAGCCAATTACAGGTAGGGGAGGGATCAGTATATATAGCGGATGCATAGGGCATTAGGGGTCTCTTTTAGTTTGCCTTGCGGTGAGTGTATGCTGTCCTGATTAGGACAGTTTTATTTCTCTTGCTTAGGTGCTTTGAGTTAGATTAGTTTAGCAGGTTCTATCCCCATTAAGGGCTGCACTTATATTTGTTTAATAAAGATTAGCTTAGCCTTTGGGGGATTTATTGCTGCTCACCTCCCCCTCCTTGTCTTCTCTCGTCATGCCTGCCGCAGCCCGACCCCTGCGTACCCCTCGGGCCCCTGCTCGCTACTGCTCAGAGGGTGGTGGAGAGGGAGCCATTGTGGGGCCTTTAGTCTCGCCCACCCGTTCGGCCCCATTGCCTGCCGGCGCGTGGGCGCGCGTGGCGGCGGTGGGTCGGGATCTATCTCCCCTGCTGCAGTTGGCAGTGCCGTTGTTGCGGTCCGGTCGCGGGCGGCAGGGGGACGCCAGTCTGAGGCGAGCGAGGGAGTGGTGTCCAGGGCTCGGCCTGCGGCTCCCTCTGTCGCTGGCCTGTTTTTGCGGGCCCGCGGGCGCCGGGGAGGGCCTACGCGCCTTCCTTTAGTGGGAGTCGTGCCACCTCCGCCGCCCATAGCTAGGCCGCAGTTATCTGCCGGCCGTGGGTGGCGGGCACCGGAAAGTCAAGGGGAGGCGGTAGCCGGATCTTGGCCAGCGGCTCTCTCCCCTGCAGGCCTGGATTCTGCTTGGTGCAAGGGGGGAGGGGTGCGCTCGGCAAGGGTCGCGGGCGTCCATCCCTGCTGCGGCTGGCCCCGCTCACGTGGGCACACAGCGGCGGCGTTTGCTTCTCACTCTCCCCTGCTGCCTCCCTCAGTGCCGGAGTCCGGCCAGGGACGGCGGAGGGGGCGGGGGGCGGGCACAGCTGATGATGTTAATATTAATGATGCTCCTACTGCTGGTAGCTTGGCTGAGTGGGCTGCCTTCCATGTGGCTCGGGGGAGCTCCAGGCTTCAGGAACCTGGAGCCTCCCGGCTGGGGACAGGTATGAGAGCGCAGGGCAGGGCTGGCAGCCATGGCCGGGCATTGGAGGACTGGATGAGTGAGGGGGACAGGGTGCAGAGGACCGGACAGGGGATCAGAAGGGGGACCAACAGGTTGGCCAGGCATTCTGATAAGTTAGTGGCAGGGCCCTCCTCGGTGCCCTATGTGGGCCAGGGTAGGGGGCGGAGTGGGGCGCTGGATGCCCCTGATGTCTCGCCTGGCAGGGGCTGGGAGGATAGGGGCGAACAAGAGGCCTCTGGGGACCTGGCAACTGCGCTGTCGTCAGTGGCATCGGCTTTGGCCCCATTGGTGGCAGCTGCCTCCCCGAGTTCGATGAGTCATGCAGGCACGCGGGGGGGGTCAGAGGGACTTCTGTCGCGCTGTCGGGATCGGCGGTGCGGCGGATAGCGCGCGCTTGCCAGGAGTTGGAGGAGGCCGTGGCGCAGTTGGGCAACACACCAACGGGGGAGAGGCGCTCACGTATTGAGCAGACGGGAATGTCTCGGATCGGCCTGCCAGTCCCGGCAGGGGATTCCGGGTCCTGTTCTTTGTTTTCTTTTTCAGGAGGGCTTGGCGAGATGGAGGATGATGGGGAGGAGGATTTTGAGATTCACACAACAGTGGCGTCTGAGTCCGAGCGGTCGTCAATGTCAGGTGAGGTGGAGATTTCAGCATCGGACTCCTCCACGCGCACTAGTTCTGGCAGTTCCTCCTCTTCTTCATCCTTATCGTCGCAAGCGTCCAAGGTTAGTAGCACGACTAGAGCGAAGAAGCGGGCTGCCAGGTACGCAAAAAAGGCGGCAGGGCAGTGGGAGAAGCGGAAGAGGCGCAAGTGGCTTAGTGAAAGTGATCGCAGGGCCAAGAAGCGCCGTAATTTGCCAGGAGTAGTTCACTGTGACTATACGGCAGTGTTGAGGGGGCTGCGGGATAGCTGCTGGAAGAAAATTGGTAGAGGCGAGTACATGGATTTGTTCGTGCTGACTAAGGATGCTAAGAAAGAGTATAAGGCAGCTAAAGCTAAGAAAGGCATTGGCGCTGAGGTGTTCCGGTCGTTTGACAATTGGCTGGCCGGCTTTTGCGTCTTTGCGGCGTGTTATTTGGAGGATAGGCCGGACGAGCACATGAACGTCATACGGTACTTGCATCTGATTCACGATATGCAGCGAATGTCAACAGGAGCAGAATGGCGCGCATATGACAAGAAGTTTCGGGAAAAACAGGATTGCTTGCAGATAATTGATTTTGAGTGCAAGAATGTGGAGGTATGGCTTCAGGTCACTCAATCTTCTCAAGCTCAAGGAGCTGCGGAATCCGGGGGCGGATGTACAGCACGCTAGGTCATCCGCCCAGGGAGCTAGCGCGGAGGCGGGGTCGGGCAGGAAAGGAAGAGCTGCTAATCGCGGGGACGGGCAGGGCCCGCGAGTGGTAAATGCTTCGCATATAATAACGCGACCTGTTCCTTCGGCAGGCAGTGCCGTTTTCGACACTCATGCTTGCAATGCGGCGGTTTTCACCCGGCCTCCAACTGTTTTAAAGGGAGTCGGCAGGGCCCGAGAGGGGGTAAGCAAGGCTATGGTAAACCCCCTGTGAGCAGGAGCGCTCAACAGGGCTCCAACGCCAATTAAGTTGGATGCCATGTCCAAGTGGCTTGGATGGTATCCAAATAGGCAAGTCGCTAGTTTTTTGTTTCAGAGGTTCAAGTTTGGTTTCCGCCTGCCGGTTGCGGGCGACGTGAGAGTTAGGGCCATCAAGAATCTTCAATCCGCTCGCACTTTCCCGTCAGTTTTGCGCGACAAAGTGGAGAAAGAAGTACGACTGGGTAGGATGGTAGGCCCTTTTCGCCTGCCCCCTTTGGATGAATTGGTTATTTCTCCAGTGAGAGTGGTTCCTAAGAAGACTCCGGGTGCCTTTAGGCTCATTCAGCATCTCTCTTACCCGTCAGGGTCATCAGTCAACGGCGCCATTCCGCCGGAGCAATGTTCGGTGGTGTACCAGTCGTTTGATGAGGCACTGGGGATTGTACGGTCTTATGGATCGGGAGCTCTGATGGCTAAGATTGATGTTGAATCCCGCGTTTAGGTTGCTTCCGCTACATCCGGACTCATTCCGTTTTATGGGTTTTCGGATCGGAGCGATCGTTGACAAATGTTTGCCAATGGGGTGTTCCGTTTCCTGCGCATTCTTCGAAAAGTTTAGCACCTTTCTGCACTGGTGCGTGGAGTCTTCTACAGGTGGTCATGGGGTAGCACATTACCCAGATGATTTCCTGTGCGTGGGACCGGCGGATTCGCCGCGCTGCAGCGATTTGTTGTTTAGCATCAGAGCCCTGTTTTATCACTTTGGCGTACCTGTGGCCAAAGATAAAATGGAGGGGCCGGTCTCCTACCTGTCATTTTTTGGGTATTGAAATCGAGGGTTCACTACGATATGCCGGCGGTCGGGCTCCCGGCGACCAGCATACCGGCGCCGGGAGCCCGACCGCCGGCTTACCGACAGTGTGGCGAGCGCAAATGAGCCAGTATACTGTGCGCCGGGATCCCGTCAGTCGGCATACAGAAGACCACCAGAAATCGACACGGTGGCAGGCTCATGCTGCCTTCCTCAGGCCAAGGTTGCCAACCTTCTTGAGGTTATCGGGCAGTTCGTGGCGTCGCGCAAGGTTACACTGTGGCAGGCGCAGTCTTTGTTGGGCCTCTTGAACTTTGCTTGTCGGGTCATCCCGATGGGCAGGGTTTTTTGCCGAAAGTTGGAAAGGTCGATGGCGGGGTGTGCCAGACCGCATCATTTCATTCGCTTGTCCTCCGAGATTAAGAGGGATTTGGCCATTTGGGCCTCGTTCCTGGAGGACTTCAATGGGGTGCGTATCTGGTTGGCCCCTACGGTCGACAATGCTGGCTCACAGCTATTTACTGGTGCGGCGGGTTTACTCTGGGTTCGGATTCTACCTAGAGGGATCTTGATGTGTGGCTCCTTGGCCAGTGGAATGGTCTCGCGAAGGTTTCACTAAGGACCTTTTGCTGCTTGAGTTTTTCCCCATCATGGTGGCCTTGGAGGTTTGGGGTGAGCATCTGGCCGATCGCAGCATTTTGTTCAGATGCGACAATCCGGGGGTGGTGCACGCGATTAATAATCAGAGGGCCAAGCCGCTGGTGGTATTGAGGGTGCTTGCGCAGCTGTTGCTGACGTGCTTGTGTCGGAATGTATGGTTTCAAGCGCAGCATGTTCCAGGAATTGAAAACGGAATTGCCGACGCGTTGTCCCGCGGGCAGTGGGAAAGATTTCAGCTTTTAGCACCTGAGGCCGATGCGCAGGGTTTTCAATGTCCTGATTATGTCTGGCAGGTGATCGGTCCGGACTGGAGAGCTTAGCGATGCGATCAGTAGCTCCGAACACGCTCAAGGCTTACAGTCAAGCTTGGAGTGAGTGGGAAGAGTTTGTCCAAGCACGGGGGCAAGAAGGTAAGAGCAGGCATCGGCTGATGTTTTCTTTTATTTGGCAGCTTTTTGTCATGGGTAGGTCTAGAGCCGTGGTGTTACGGTACCTGGCAGGGATTTCATTTTTTAGTAAAATGAAGGGTTTTCCTGACATGACAAAGAGCGGCCTCCTTGCAAAGGCGATGAAAGGATGGGGGCATGTGGCGCCAGCTCCGCCGGATAGGCGGCGCCCGATCGATGCGGCTCTGCTGCCGGCGGGCATCGGCATGGTGGCCAAGGTTGTGTCTTCACTTTATGAGTCGTTGTTCGAGTTGGCATTCTCCATGGCTTATCATGGGGCCTTCCGGGTTTCGGAACTGGTGGTGCCTTCTAAATGGACAGATTCGCGCATGCTCCGAGATGATGTGGTGGTGGGTGAGTGGTCTTGGATATGTAGACTGCGTCACTCTAAGACGGACCAGATGGGTAGAGTGCAATGGGTCACTTTGGTTTCGTCTTTGGATGAGCGCATTTGCCCGGTAAAGTTGGCAATGAGATATGCGACAGTACGGCCCAATGCGAGGGGATCCTGGCTGCTGCATTATGACGGTTTACCATTGACGAAGTATTAATTTCACTGGATGCCGAGTCGCTGTCTGGCCGGCTTAGGCCTTTCACACACTGTTTTTGGTATGCATTCCTTTCTAATCGGGGCTGCGACGTCGGCTGCTTTGGCGGGTTTTTCCGTTGCGGAGATACAGGCGGTGGGGCGCTGGAAGTCTTCCACTTACAAGCGATATATTCGCCCGGTTTTATGAGTTACTGTTTTAGCAAGTGTTAAGAGGTATACTGTTGGATTTGTTGAGTCCGTCATTGTACAGTTTGTGTCCGTTTGTCTCCCCTGTTCATCCTACTCAGGGATTAGCTACTCACCACTGCTGGCAGTGGGGGTCTGGAGTTCTTTTGCACTTTTTGCCTGACCTGACGGACTGAATTTCAATTTTACCATAATTCGGATGATTGGTTCCAATTAAAAGTCCCTCGGCAGGTCTTTTTAGCTTTCACATCCAGCTGAGTTCTTCTATGTTTTCCCCATTTCCACCCCCCCTCTTTTACTTTTGTTTTATTTGATATTTCCCTTTGTGCCTTTATGTTACGCTTCGATTGGCTTGAAGCTTGTTTAGCACAGCTAGGCCGTGACTCAATGAGACATGAAAACCTTTTTTCTTTTGGGCGATCCTTTTGCCAGACCAGGTTTAGTCATGTATTAAGCTCATGTTAGGACATTTACTAGCCTACTTTTTATTCCTTTCCTTCACTTTAGGTTGGGTGGAAGATGAGTTGTCAGTATGGGTAGTCGGTCACTCTTTTGTTTACTGGGCAGCCAGGTTTTTGGCCTCAGAAAGGGGCAAGTTTTTTCCCCCAAGCTCATAGTGTTCGTTGGCTTGGTTGGCGTGGAATGATGTGGCATGATTTGAAGGGTAGGTTGGTCAGTCAAGCCAGGGAGCATGGAGTCCCCAGGGTCCTGGTTGTCCATTTGGGTGGTAATGATCTGGGTAAGAGGACGTCTTTGGATTTGAGATGGTTCATGGTGGAAGATTTGTCAAGTATTGCCACAGCTTGGCCTAGCTGTGTTTTGGTGTTTTCCATGACTGTGCCAAGGTTGTGTTGGCGAGGAGTGGCGGATGGTCGCCCTATTGATGAGGCCAGGCAAAAGGTGAATGCAGCGGTAGCAAAGTGGGTTTTGGCTCACGGAGGGACAGTGGTTCGCCACGCTAGGATTCGGTTCCGTGACACTCACCTTTTTCGGCCTGATGGTGTACATTTGTCCAAGGAAGGGATGATGTTTTTCCTGGAGGATCTGTTTGAGGGTTTGCAGGAGTTAGGTTGAGGGTATGGTGGCGGTGCGAAGCCTCTGTAGAAGAGTCTTTCGCTGTTGGCGGAAAAGAACGGCAGGTTCTGATTTGGCTTGTTAGTCACAGTTTTTACGGTGTTGGTGTGGTTTAGGTGCACTCACCTCCATTCACTTTTAAGGCCGCTAGATCACCCGACAGGGGGCAGCGTCATCACCCATCAGGGTGGGTAGTCAGTGTGGAGGTCTGAGTTGGATACCTATGTATGGTTTTTATGGTAGATTAGGATTGTTTTAGTTTTAATGTATTTGAAGTTATATTCAGTGGGTTTTTAGCCGTTCTTTTTTTCTGCCACCATATTCGGTTAATATTATATGCTAATTTAATATTTTCTTTTACAGGTTTTTTTAGTGGTTAGGGTTACAATAAATAGCTAACAATTTTCTGCCAAATTCAAGTCTCCGTGTCTTTATTCTTAATATAAGGGTATAGGATGCTTTACTGTTAGAATGGAGGCACACATCAGCCATTAGGAGGTTTAATGTAAATCAGCAAGATGGTTCATCAGTAGAGAATAGAATGACTGATATCCAGCAATGTAAACAGGATGAATACAACAGGTACTGCTTGGCCACGAATGTAACAAACAATAGGAAAATCAATGTAGCGGCAAAGCAGAGGTGTGTCTGGTTGTTGAACAACTACTGGGGCAGTACATGTGCCGTACCAAAAGTCAGTCTAGGCAGCATAATGAGCAAAATTGGAGTCACAAATCCAAAAGACAGCCTACGCAGTGATCAATGCAGAGTTCAAGTCATCAGCAGGGGTTTAGGACAGTGGTTCCCAACCGCGGTCCTCAAGTACCCCCAACAGTTCATATTATCCAGGTCTCCTCACAGGATTGCAAGTGAAATAATTAGCTCCACCTGTGGGTCTTTTAAAATGTGTCAGTGAGTAATGAATACCCCTGATACTTGAGGACCGAGGTTGGGAACCACTGGTTTAGGAAATCAGGCAGTGCAGCATTCATAAGAGCACAGGAATGCTAGCATAAGAAAATATAACTGGCATGGTACTCCTGCTAAAGGCAGCTGGCTCCAGTGAACACCCAAAATGAGGCCAGACCCCACATCAGTGAAGAGCACTTAGAAGATACGTAACAACAGACGCATAGGAAAACAAAACATTAACACAAGTGAAAGTGAACTGCACACAGTTTGAACAGTCACCAAATTAACACACTTACATGCTGTTCTTAACAGAAGCTATCTGGTTATACTGTGCTTTGTTAAAGTATACATGTAATATCTTTTAAGCAATATTCTAGGAATAAGCAATGACCAACTTCAAGTACTGAACTCTCACCTTCTTTGTTCCTGTGGGCATCACATGTACGCAGAACACCTTATCCAGTGGCTGATCATCACGCATTTGATGTTCTGGCCAGTCAGTGCTCCTATATTCCCTTATATGTCCCTTTGTTGTGAAAATGTTCTTATCTAAAGAATCAACTTCAGGAAGACTCCTGTTTATAGCAATAATGCGGTTCCTAGTATGGTCGGGATAGTGAGCTAAAATAGAAAATTATTAGCATATGAAATAACCATTAACCATTTGGGCAGTGACAGACATTGCCCTTTAATTCCACACACTGAATAAATAGTAAATAAATACAAAGACATATAGTAAAATATATTTTTCCCAAGTTTATTCCACTTTTCAATAGTCCCCACGTTTTCTTTTGTCCAGAAATTGTTTAAAAATTAAGAAAAAGTTAAAAAAATAATAACCGTGTTTGGGTAATGCATGACTTAAGACAGATAGAAAAAAAAGGGGCATATGTGTGACTAACTTATCAGAGTAACATGCCTCTGGCTGGAGCATGACTAACTGCTAATTGTTATTAGAGATGAGCGGGTTCGGTTCCTCGGAATCCGAACCCCCCCGAACTTCAGCCTTTTAACACGGGTCCGAGGCAGACTCGGATCTTCCCTCCTTGCTCGGCTAACCCGAGCGCGCCCGAACGTCATCATCCCGCTGTCGGATTCTCGCGAGGCTCGTATTCTATCGCGAGACTCGGATTCTATATAAGGAGCCGCGCGTCGCCGCCATTTTCACACGTGCATTGAGATTGATAGGGAGAGGACGTGGCTGGCGTCCTCTCCGTTAGTAGATAGAGACACTTGAGTTGATTACTTAGTAATTTTGGGGAGCATTAGGAGTACTCAGAGTGCAGAGTTTTGCTGATAGTTAGTTACTAGTGACTGACCACTTTATTATTTAATATAATCCGTTCTCTGCCTGAAAAAAAATGATACACAGTCACATACCATATCTGTGCTCAGCCTCAGTGTGCTGCATGATAATATATCTATGTATATCTGACTGTGCTGAGTGCTCACTGCTCACACAGCTGAATTGTGGGGGAGACTGGGGTGCAGTTATAGCAGGAGTACAGTGCACACTTTTGCTGCCAGTGTGACTGACCAGTGACCACCAGTATATTGTCTGCCTGAAAAAGTTAAACACTCCTGTGGTGTTTTTTTATTTTATTCTATAAACGCATTCTGCTGAAAGTGTCCAGCAGGTCCGTCATTCATTATATTATATAAATATTTACCTGCAGTAGTGTTATATTTTTTTTGTTCATCTCTATCATCTTTATCATCTCTATATTAGCAGACGCAGTACGGTAGTCCACGGCTGTGGCTACCTCTGTGTCGTCAGTGCTCGTCCATAATTGTATACCTACCTGTGGTGGTTTTTTTTTTTTCTATCTTCTTCATACTAGTAGTTTAGGAGTCTGCTGACAGTGCCCAGCAGGTCCGTCATTATATTATATATACCTGCAGTAGTGATATATATATATTTTTTATATCATTATCATCTCTAAACTAGCAGACGCAGTACGGTAGTCCACGGCTGTAGCTACCTCTGTGTCGTCAGTGCTCGTCCATAATTGTATACCTACCTGTGGTGGTTTTTTTTTTTCTATCTTCTTCATACTAGTAGTTTAGGAGTCTGCTGACAGTGTCCAGCAGGTCCGTCATTATATTATATATACCTGCAGTAGTGATATATATATATTTTTTTTATATCATTATCATCTCTATACTAGCAGACGCAGTACGGTAGTCCACGGCTGTGGCTACCTCTGTGTCGTCAGTGCTCGTCCATAATTGTATACCTACCTGTGGTGGGTTTTTTTTTCTATCTTCTTCATACTAGTAGTTTAGGAGTCTGCTGACAGTGTCCAGCAGGTCCGTCATTATATTATATATACCTGCAGTAGTGATATATATATATTTTTTATATCATTATCATCTCTATACTAGCAGACGCAGTACGGTAGTCCACGGCTGTGGCTACCTCTGTGTCATCAGTGCTCGTCCATAATTGTATACCTACCTGTGGTGGGGTTTTTTTTTCTATCTTCTTCATACTAGTAGTTTAGGAGTCTGCAGACAGTGTCCAGCAGGTCCGTCATTATATTATATATACCTGCAGTAGTGATATATATATATTTTTTATATCATTATTATCTCTATACTAGCAGACGCAGTACGGTAGTCCACGGCTGTAGCTACCTCTGTGTCGTCAGTGCTCGTCCATAATTGTATACCTACCTGTGGTGGTTTTTTTTTTCCTATCTTCTTCATACTAGTAGTTTAGGAGTCTGCTGACAGTGTCCAGCAGGTCCGTCATTATATTATATATACCTGCAGTAGTGATATATATATATTTTTTTTATATCATTATCATCTCTATACTAGCAGACGCAGTACGGTAGTCCACGGCTGTGGCTACCTCTGTGTCGTCAGTGCTCGTCCATAATTGTATACCTACCTGTGGTGGGTTTTTTTTTCTATCTTCTTCATACTAGTAGTTTAGGAGTCTGCTGACAGTGTCCAGCAGGTCCGTCATTATATTATATATACCTGCAGTAGTGATATATATATATTTTTTATATCATTATCATCTCTATACTAGCAGACGCAGTACGGTAGTCCACGGCTGTGGCTACCTCTGTGTCGTCAGTGCTCGTCCATAATTGTATACCTACCTGTGGTGGGTTTTTTTTTCTATCTTCTTCATACTAGTAGTTTAGGAGTCTGCTGACAGTGTCCAGCAGGTCCGTCATTATATTATATATACCTGCAGTAGTGATATATATATATATATATTTTATATCATTATCATCTCTATGCTAGCAGACGCAGTACGGTAGTCCACGGCTGTAGCTACCTCTGTGTCGTCAGTCACTCGTCATCCATAAGTATACTAGTATCCATCCATCTCCATTGTTTACCTGAGGTGCCTTTTAGTTGTGCCTATTAAAATATGGAGAACAAAAATGTTGAGGTTCCAAAAATAGGGAAAGATCAAGATCCAATTCCACCTCGTGCTGAAGCTGCTGCCACTAGTCATGGCCGAGACGATGAAATTCCATCAACGTAGTCTGCCAAGGCCGATGCCCAATGTCATAGTATAGAGCATGTAAAATCCAAAACACAAAATATCAGTAAAAAAAGGACTCAAAAATCTAAAATAAAATCGTCGGAGGAGAAGTGTAAACTTGCCAATATGCCATTTACCACACGGAGTGGCAAGGAACGGCTGAGGCCCTGGCCTATGTTCATGGCTAGTGGTTCAGCTTCACATGAGGATGGAAGCACTCAGCCTCTCGCTAGAAAAATGAAAAGACTTAAGCTGGCAAAAGCACAGCAAAGAACTGTGCGTTCTTCGAAATCACAAATCCACAAGGAGAGTCCAATTGTGTCGGTTGCGATGCCTGACCTTCCCAACACTGGACGTGAAGAGCATGCGCCTTCCACCATTTGCACGCCCCCTGCAAGTGCTGGAAGGAGCACCCGCAGTCCAGTTCCTGATAGTCAGATTGAAGATGTCAGTGTTGAAGTACACCAGGATGAGGAGGATATGGGTGTTGCTGGCGCTGGGGAGGAAATTGACAAGGAGGATTCTGATGGTAAGGTGGTTTGTTTAAGTAAGGCACCCGGGGAGACACCTGTTGTCCGTGGGAGGAATATGGCCATTGACATGCCTGGTGAAAATACCAAAAAAATCAGCTCTTCGGTGTGGAAGTATTTCAACAGAAATGCGGACAACAGGTGTCAAGCCGTGTGTTGCCTTTGTCAAGCTGTAATAAGTAGGGGTAAGGACGTTAACCACCTCGGAACATCCTCCATTATACGTCACCTGCAGCGCATTCATCATAAGTCAGTGATAAGTTCAAAAACTTTGGGCGACAGCGGAAGCAGTCCACTGACCAGTAAATCCCTTCCTCTTGTAACCAAGCTCACGCAAACCACCCCACCAACTCCCTCAGTGTCAATTTCCTTCTTCCCCAGGAATGCCAATAGTCCTGCAGGCCATGTCACTGGCAATTCTGACGAGTCCTCTCCTGCCTGGGATTCCTCCGATGCATCCTTGCGTGTAACGCCTACTGCTGCTGGCGCTGCTGTTGTTGCTGCTGGGAGTCGATGGTCATCCCAGAGGGGAAGTCGTAAGACCACTTTTACTACTTCCACCAAGCAATTGACTGTCCAACAGTCCTTTGCGAGGAAGATGAAATATCACAGCAGTCATCCTGCTGCAAAGCGGATAACTGAGGCCTTGGCATCCTGGGCGGTGAGAAACGTGGTTCCGGTATCCATCATTACTGCAGAGCCAACTATAGACTTGATTGAGGTACTGTGTCCCCGGTACCAAATACCATCTAGGTTCCATTTCTCTAGGCAGGCGATACCGAAAATGTACACAGACCTCAGAAAAAGACTCACCAGTGTCCTAAAAAATGCAGTTGTACCCAATGTCCACTTAACCACGGACATGTGGACAAGTGGAGCAGGGCAGACTCAGGACTATATGACTGTGACAGCCCACTGGGTAGATGTATTGACTCCCGCCACAAGAACAGCAGCGGCGGCACCAGTAGCAGCATCTCGCAAACGCCAACTCTTTCCTAGGCAGGCTACGCTTTGTATCACCGCTTTCCAGAATACGCACACAGCTAACAACCTCTTACGGCAACTGAGGAAGATCATCGCAGAATGGCTTACCCCAATTGGACTCTCCTGTGGATTTGTGGCATCGGACAATGCCAGCAATATTGTGTGTGCATTAAATATGGGCAAATTCCAGCACGTCCCATGTTTTGCACATACCTTGAATTTGGTGGTGCAGAATTATTTAAAAAACGAGAGGGGCGTGCAAGAGATGCTGTCGGTGGCCAGAAGAATTGCGGGACACTTTCGGCGTACAGGCACCACGTACAGAAGACTGGAGCAACACCAAAAACGCCTGAACCTGCCCTGCCATCATCTGAAGCAAGAAGTGGTAACGAGGTGGAATTCAACCCTCTATATGCTTCAGAGGTTGGAGGAGCAGCAAAAGGCCATTCAAGCCTATACAACTGACCACGATATAGGAGGTGGAATGCACCTGTCTCAAGCGCAGTGGAGAATGATTTCAACGTTGTGCAAGGTTCTGCAACCTTTTGAACTTGCCACACGTGAAGTCAGTTCAGACACTGCCAGCCTGAGTCAGGTCATTCCCCTCATCAGGCTTTTGCAGAAGAAGCTGGAGACATTGAAGGAGGAGCTAACACTGATCGATTCCGCTAGGCATGTGGGACTTGTGGATGGAGCCCTTAATTCGCTTAACAAGGATTCACGGGTGGTCAATCTGTTGAAATCAGAGCACTACATTTTGGCCACCGTGCTCGATCCCAGATTTAAAACCTACATTGTATCTCTCTTTCCGGCAGACACAAGTCTGCTGGGGTTCAAAGAACTGCTGGTGAGAAAATTGTCAAGTCAAGCGGAACGCGACCTGTCAACATCTCCTCCTTCACATTCTCCCGCAACTGGGGGTGCGAGGAAAAGGCTCAGAATTCCGAGCCCACCCGCTGGCGGTGATGCAGGGCAGTCTGGAGCGACTGCTGATGCTGACATCTGGTCCGGACTGAAGGACCTGACAACGATTACGGACATGTCGTCTACTGGCACTGCATATTATTCTCTCTCCATTGAAAGAATGGTGGAGGATTATATGAGTGACCGCATCCAAGTAGGCACGTCAGACAGTCCGTACGTATACTGGCAGGAAAAAGAGGCAATTTGGAGGCCCTTGCACAAACTGGCTTTATTCTACCTAAGTTGCCCTCCCACAAGTGTGTACTCCGAAAGAGTGTTTAGTGCCGCCGCTCACCTTGTCAGCAATCGGCGTACGAGGTTACTTCCAGAAAATGTGGAGAAGATGATGTTCATTAAAATGAATTATAATCAATTCCTCCATGGAGACATTCACCAGCAGCAATTGCCTCCACAAAGTACACAGGGAGCTGTGATGGTGGATTCCAGTGGGGACGAATTGATAATCTGTGAGGAGGGGGATGTACACGGTGATGAATCGGAGGATGATGATGAGGTGGACATCTTGCCTCTGTAGAGCCAGTTTGTGCAAGGAGAGATTAATTGCTTCTTTTTTGGTGGGGGTCCAAACCAACCCGTCATTTCAGTCACAGTCGTGTGGCAGACCCTGTCACTGAAATGATGGGTTGGTTAAAGTGTGCATGTCCTGTTTATACAACATAAGGGTGGGTGGGAGGGCCCAAGGACAATTCCATCTTGCACCTCTTTTTTCTTTCATTTTTCTTTGCGTCATGTGCTGTTTGGGGAGTGTTTTTTGGAAGGGCCATCCTGCGTGACACTGCAGTGCCACTCCTAGATGGGCCAGGTGTTTGTGTCGGCCACTAGGGTCGCTTATCTTAGTCACACAGCTACCTCATTGCGCCTCTTTTTTTTCTTCTTTGCGTCATGTGCTGTTTGGGGAGTATTTTTTGGAAGGGCCATCCTGCGTGACACTGCAGTGCCACTCCTAGATGGGCCAGGTGTTTGTGTCGGCCACTAGGGTCACTTATCTTAGTCACACAGCTACCTCATTGCGCCTCTTTTTTTTCTTCTTTGCGTCATGTGCTGTTTGGGGAGTATTTTTTGGAAGGGCCATCCGGCCTGACACTGCAGTGCCACTCCTAGATGGGCCAGGTGTTTGTGTCGGCCACTAGGGTCGCTTAGCTTACTCACACAGCTACCTCATTGCACCTCTTTTTTTCTTTGCGTCATGTGCTGTTTGGAGAGTGTTTTTTGGAAGGGCCATCCTGCGTGACACTGCAGTGCCACTCCTAGATGGGCCAGGTGTTTGTGTCGGCCACTAGGGTCGCTGAGCTTAGTCACACAGCTACCTCATTGCGCCTCTTTTTTTCTTTGCGTCATGTGCTGTTTGGGGAGTGTTTTTTGGAAGGGCCATCCTGCGTGACACTGCAGTGCCACTCCTAGATGGGCCAGGTGTTTGTGTCGGCCACTTGGGTCGCTGAGCTTAGTCATCCAGCGACCTCGGTGCAAATTTTAGGACTAAAAATAATATTGTGAGGTGTGAGGTGTTCAGAATAGACTGAAAATGAGTGGAAATTATGGTTTTTGAGGTTAATAATACTTTGGGATCAAAATGACCCCCAAATTCTATGATTTAAGCTGTTTTTTAGGGTTTTTTGAAAAAAACACCCGAATCCAAAACACACCCGAATCCGACAAAAAAAATTCGGTGAGGTTTTGCCAAAACGCGTTCGAACCCAAAACACGGCCACGGAACCGAACCCAAAACTAAAACACAAAACCCGAAAAATTTCCGGTGCACATCTCTAATTGTTATAGAGCTGTCCCTGGGCATAGGTCATATAGGTGAATGCTTAGGGCGCCATTGCTCCAGGGCCCCCACGTTGCCCAGCACACATAGAAAGTGTGAGCTTCCACAATATTGAAAAAAGCTGGAGCATTGTTGCTGGGTAAAGTCATGTCTGCTAGTATCTTTCCACCATTGCATCTCTACAGACTGTATCAGATTGTCCAAGCCTACTTGTGTAATCTGCTACTGATCTTCAATCAGGAAAATCTTGCTGTACTCTCTATGTTCACTCTCTATGTAGTGTTGAAAGATGCCTGAGATATAAGTTATAAAGAGTGATGATCTGCATCACCCTAGTCATCCCATGCACGGGTGAGGAAATATGGCGTATTACAACCTAGAAATGGCCATTTTACAGATAGGATGCTCAGGGCCACCATCAAGGGGGGTCTGTGGGTACTTCAGTCCCGGGCCCGGGCACGCTGACAGAGAGGGAGGGCACGGTCAGCTCCTATTGCCCGGCCAGCCGCTACTACCACCAGTTGAATGAGGCATAGGCACTTGTCCTACGGCTGCCTGCCACTGCTACTAGTGCCCAGACTGCCACAGCCTGCCAGCACCGCTACTCCTCCCCTTGGTCTAAGTCCACCTCGTGGCCGCCGCTGCGAGTGCCAGTGCAGCACAGAGAAGGAGCAGGGCCCGGGATGTGCCGTCTACCTCCCGCCCGCCTCTGCGAGTGCAGTGAATAGAAGGAGGGCCCCAGATCTGCCACCAGCCTCCCGCCCACCACTGTGAGTGCCAGTGCTGGACAGAGAAGGAGGGCCCTGGACCTGCCACCCACCCGCTTACCGTCGCTGACCGCCGCTGCGCACTACCTTGAAGAGAGGGAGCCAGGCGCCAGACCTGCTGCTCGGCACGCAGCCCACAGCCTGCTGCTGCTGTCAATGCCTATGGGTAGCGTCTAGTTTCCCTTCATGGAGAGGAGCCTCTGGGTCCATGTCACAAACTGTTCGGAATAGTAACCTGTGGCGAGCAAAGCGAGACACCAAGCCTGAAGCGTGGCGAGCGAAGCAAGCCCGCAATGGTCCAATGGTGCATAGAAAAAACAAAACAACCTCAAATGAACGGAAAACGGAGAAAACATTTAGGTATTATAAGGGTGGAAGTTATCTACTGCCCTATCGTGCTGTCACTTCCTGGTCCTGATCACGAAGGGAACATAGACACAACCATGCCTATGTGTGTCCAATGATGGTGGGGCAAGCACAAAGTTGTGTGTGTGTGTGTGTGTGTGTGTGTGTGTGCGTGCGTGTGCCCAGCAATGGAGGGGTGAGCAGGGGTAAGTGTATGTTGCTGGAGGGGTAAGCAGGGGTGTGTGTGTGCGCGTGTGCCTGTTTGTGTGTCCAGCACTGGTGGGGTAAGCAGGAGTGCGCGTGTGTTTGTGTGTGTGTGTGTGTGTGTGTGTGTGTACTGCCTAGAGGGGTAAGCAGGAGTGTGTGTGTCACCGCATGTCCCTGGTGTGTATGTGTGTTCGGCTTGGAAGGGTAAGCAGAAGTGTGCATGTGTTTGTTTATGTCTGGCTTGGAGGGGTAAGCAGGAGTATGCTATGCGTGTGTTTCTGTGTGCGTGTGTGTCCGATGCTGGATGGGTAAGCAGGAGTGTGCATGTGTGTCTGGTGCTGGAGGGGTAAGCAGCAGTGTGCGTGTGTTTCTCTGTGCGTGTGTGTCCGGCGCTGGAGGGGTAAGCAGGAATATGCATGTGTGTCCGGCGCTGGAGGGGTAAGCAAGAGTATGCATGTGTTTTTGTTTGCACGTGTGTCCGCCACTGGGGGGGGGGTAAGCAGGAGTGTACATGTGTTTGTGTGTGTGTGTGTGTGTGTGTGTGTGTGTGTGTGTCCGACGTTGGAGGGGTAAGCAGGAGCATGTATGTGTTTCTGTGTGCGCGTGTGTCCGGCGCTGGAGGGGTAAGCAGGAGTGTGCATGTGTTTGTGTGTGTGTTCAGCCTGAAGGGGTAAGCAGGAGTATGCGTGTGTTTCTATGTGCGTGTTTGTCCTGCCTGGAGGGGT
Source organism: Pseudophryne corroboree (assembly GCF_028390025.1). Taxonomy (NCBI): domain Eukaryota; kingdom Metazoa; phylum Chordata; class Amphibia; order Anura; family Myobatrachidae; genus Pseudophryne; species Pseudophryne corroboree. Next base: position 245,712,763 of record NC_086446.1, read on the forward strand.
AAGCAGGAGTATGCGTGTGTTTCTGTATGTGTGTGTGTCCGGTGCTGGATGGGTAAGCAGGAGTGTGCTTGTGTTTCTATGTGTGTGTGTGTGTGTGTGTGTGTGTGTGTGTGTGTGTGTGTGTGTGTCTGGTACTGGATGGGTAAGCAGGAGTGTGCATGTGTGTCAAGTGCTGGAGGGGTAAGCAGGAGTATGCGTGTGTTTCTGTGTGTGTGTGTGTGTGTGTGTATGTCTAGCGCTGGTGGGGTAAGCAGGATTGCGCATGTGTTTGTGTGTGTGTCCAGTCTGGAGGGGTAAGCACAAAGCAGGAGTGTGTTTCTGTGTGTGTGTCCGGCCTGGAGGTGTAAACGGGAGTGTACATGTTTGTCCGATGCTAGAGGGGTAAGCAGGAGTGTGCAAGTGTTTCTGTGTGCATGTATGTCCGGTGCTGGAGGGGTAAGCAGGAGTGTGCGTGTGTTTCTGTGTGTGTGTGTCCGGTGCTGGAGGGGTAAGCAGGAGTATGCGTGTGTTTTTGTGTGTGTGTGTCCGGCCTTGAGGGGTAACCAGGAGTATGCGTGTGTTTCTGTGTGTGTGTGACCGGCCTGGAGGGGTAAGCAGGAGTTTGCGTGGGTTTCTGTGTGTGTGTCCGGAGCTGGAGGGGTAAGTAGGAGTGTGCGTGTGTTTCTGTGTGCATGTGTGTCCGGTGCTGGAGGGGTAAGTAGAAGTGTGCGTGTGTTTCTGTGTGCATGTGTGTCCGGTGTTGGAGGGGTAAGTAGAAGTGTGCGTGTGTTTTTGTGTGTGTTTGTGTCCGGTGCGGGAGGGGTAAGCAGGAGTGTGTGTGTGTTTCTGTGTGCATGTGTGTCTGGGTCTGGAGGGCTAAGCAGGAGTGTGTGGGCAAGATTGACGTATGTCAGCGATTGTGAGGTCAAACATTTCTGTTTAGTTACACTTCTATTTTCTATTGGGTATTCCCAGGGAGTTTTTTTTTATGCTTACATTGGTTTATATGCTATAAAATACTTTGTCTTGGGCTGTAGGCTGCAGTGAGGCAATTGTCAGCTTAATATTACCTTGTTGCCACTACTGTGGATGTACTGCTGGATGTACTGAGTATCAATTGTGTTCAGTTGAAAACTGTCTGCAGGACCAGATCATTTTAATAAATTTATGTACTGTGTTGTTTTTAGTATAATTTATGCTGACATTTTATATGTATTCTTCTTGAATGTCTAAATAACTGTGTAATTAATTATATACAGTCACAATCATGGCAATCTGGCACTTCTGGCACATGTCAGAAGGGCCGATGGGCAGATGGGCCGAACCGGTCGTTCAGAGAGCCGGGAAGGTAGCGCACAGCGCAGCCTCTGGCTCTCTGGTTCCATGGTCTCCATGGAAATGGGGGGGTGCCGCGAGTCCACGTCCCCGGACTCGTGGCATGCCCCCGACACCCAGCAACCGTCGCCATTTTATTTGGGGCGTACCACGAGTCCACGCCCCCTAACGGTGTGCGGTGCGCACCCTGTGACGTATGCGCCCCCCCCCCCCCCCCCGTGACGTGCACTTGCGCATTCACAAATGCCAGGGCCGTATTAAGGCCCCAGTCCGCCGCTGGTCACAATCATGCAGTTTATTCAGTCTGTCAATGTATGGCGAACTTCATTGCTATTTTTAATGCATTCAGCAGTGGTTCCAAAAGTTTTCTGAATCATCATTTTCACAGCACCCCTAGGCCAAACGTTTCTTATTGAGATATTTAGAAAGAAATATCAAATTAAGTAAATAGTAAATGTCATCCTTAGGTTCACTTATGTGGTGAGGGACAGGATTTGCTTTTGTTTGTCCACATATGTTATGACTGACAGCCACCAACACTGGTTTTGTCTGTTGCATTGACTATACATAATTTAAATTGGTCCTGGACCACCAGCCCAGAGCACCCCTGCAATTGTCCCGAGGCACCCCAGGGTGCCACGGCACACAGTTTGAGAACCACTGGCAAACAGTGTGTGTGTGTGTGTGTGTGTGTGTGTGTGTGTGTGTGTGTGTGTGTGTGTCTATGGGGGCAGTGTGTGTGTGCACCTGCCTATTTTGTCAGTCCCGGGCCACTCAATTTCTGATGGCAGCCCTGAAGATGCTTCATCAATCGATGGATCGATCAATTTGCAAGAGCTAAAGCCATACATTCATGTGTATACCTGATCCAGCACAGATGCTGTTTTCTCTCTTTGGCAAATGTGCAGTGTACTTATGTTACAGTAGCTTGATGATTTCTCCCTGTGTGTAAGAATTATGCCCATAATAATATTACATGACTCCTGTATGTTCCAATGAAATATAGGCAGTTGTAGGATTCAATACTTAGGGGGTAATTCCAAGTTGATCGCAGCAGGAATTTTTTGAGCAGTTGGGCAAAACCATGTGCACTGCAGGGGAGGCAGATATAACATGTGCAAAAAGAGTTAGATTTGGGTGGGTTATTTTATTTCTGTGCAGGGTAAATACTGGCTGGTTTATTTTTACACTGCAAATTAGATTGCAGATTGAGCACACCCCACCCAAATCTAACTCTCTCTGCACATGTTAAATCTGCCTTCCCTGCAGTGCACATGGTTTTGCCCAACTGCTAAAAAATTTCCTGCTGCGATCAACTTGGAATTACCCCCTAAATCGTAACAAGTTCATAGGGAAAATATTTGTTTCTCTCTCTCTCTCTCTCTCTCTCTCTCTCTCTCTCTATTGCAGGGTCCACAGGATACATTGAGATATGGATGAGCGTCAGCGGATCTTGCACCAATCGGTCAAAGCGTTCTGTGTCGGAAAAAAACTAGCAGGTCCAGCAGACGTTACCAGGCTGTGGTCAGAGCACGGGGGGAAGGTAAGGCTGTGGTTCCGCTTAGAGGGGGAACACGGACACAGCCGCACTGTTTGGGGGGAGACTACCAGTCACTGATGCGGCGCTGACGCGGAGCTGACGCGACGCAGCGCTAGGCCAGGGGTAGCATGAAGCCGCGATCCCTAGGGTTAATGTCAGCAGTGGGGAGTCAGATGCTGCCCTGCTCGCTCCTCCCCCCCAGTTCATGACCAGTTTCCTCCGAGTCTCCCGTCATGAACTGAATTCCCACTGCCGACCAAGATACTGTGTGCTAAGGGACCAGTCGCAGCATAGGCGGCTGTGTGACTGGTGCATCAGTGTTCACTTGGGTGTATGTGTTCACTATAGGTTCACGGAGCGGCAGTGTACACTTATAGCATCTGGATCCACTCAGCGTTCGCAAACGTATTGATCGATCCTGGAAGCGGGGTAAGTCTCCCTGTATGCCACTCTCCTCTACAGTGCTATACAGCACTAAGGGGGTCATTTTGACCTGATCACATGCTGCAGTTGTTTACAGTGGTGCGATCGGGTCAGAACTGCGCATGCGCCGATGCCGCAGTGCGCCTGCCAGACGGCCTAAGGCCGTCGTTGCCTAGCGATCGCCTCTGCCTGATTGACAGGCAGAGGCAGTCGCCGGGTGGGAGGGGGCGGCATGACGGTGTTTGTCTGCCATTTAGGGGCGCGGTCCAGCCAACGCAGGCGTGGCTGGACCGTGCGGGGGGTGGGCTGCAGCTGCTGCATGATGTCACACACAGCCGCTGCGACCCAGGGCAGAGATGAGTAACTCACGCCCATCCGCAGGGGCTGCGCTAGCCGGGAGTTACTCTACAAGTACAAAAGCATCGCCGGCCTGACATGCGGGGAGGACTAGCCCTGTGCTGGGCGCCCCCCCGCATGTCAGTGTAAGTGATCATAGCTTTGCTAAATTTAGCACAGCTACGAGCAGGTTGGAATGACCCCCTAAGTCTCTATCTACCCTTGAGTACGAATAGTTGGATAAGTGCATAATACATATGAGTTTGATAATATTACTGTGGTTTCTTTCGCTATGAATACAGTTAAAACTTTTTTTATAAAGTAATGCAGTAATATGTTTCTCCTACGCACTTGAACTGTATCTGTAGTTGAATATGTGTTCATATTGCTTATAATATTAATGTATAACCTGTGACTGACTGCTAGTGTGATTGCTGACTTTGCTATAAATTCTGTCAGTTTTCTCTGTTTACTCCGATCCTCAGTGCTGGTGCTAAGCAGGGTAGGGTCAGATTGTATGTCACTTTAACACATTTAAATTGATTACAGTCACAAAATTTGTATCACACTGTGAAAGTGTTTGATTATTTTTCATGTCTAAGTGAGGCAAAGGTGAGGAAAATACACTCACAGAAGCACCGACACTCATATCATGTTTGTCATGTAAAGCTGGGTTAACCTCTCAGGATCTGGTTCAGGATGGGTTGTGTGCAAACTGTTTTAGCTTTCTCCAAGGTCTCTTGAAAAATTCAAGGCAGGCGCAAGTTGATCCCCCATGGGCTATGTTTGCACAAACATTATCCAGTATAGCTGAGCGGATAATTCCAACTTCTGTACCAACGATAGGTTACACTATTAACCCTTATGTGCAACATTCCACCTGCGGTTTATCATTTCCAGCAGGGGAAGCAGTAGCCTCTCAACAGAAACAGGCTGAAAAGCCAGTGGTAAGTAAATCATTTAGACACGAAACAACATCTTCTACACATGTTTCAGATGAGGATTCAGCAGAGGATGAAGACTCATTACACTCTGGTTCTGCATATGAGGATGTGGAATGATGTCTCAGCTCAGTGGACATATCTGAGTTGATTACTGCAATGAAATCCATTTCATCCTTAGAAGAATCAGCAGAGCCTGTGTTAAAATCCAAGGCACCTGTATTTAAACGTCCCAAAACAGTTAAGACTGAGTTTCCTGGATCAGAACAGCTGACGGAAATTATGAAAGAGGCTTGGGCTATGCCCTGTAAGAAATTTATAATTCCTAGGAAATGGAATTCCAATTATCCTCTTCCGACTGGGAACTGTTTAAAGAAGAAGGTAGCCCCTAAAGTAGATACACATGTGATTTGCTTAGTGCGAAAATCTACATTACCTCTGCCTTCAACTTCTTTAAATGATGTCATGGATATCAGAGTAGATGGTTTGCTAAAAAACATTTTTTCCCTATCTGGGGCAATCAAGAGACCAGCCATGGCAAAAGCCTGAATGGCTAAAGCAGTGGCTGCCTGGGCGGATGCATTGGAAGGGGAAATTTCAATGACATATAGAGAGCAAAACATATCAAACAGGCTGCAATATTCTTGGAAGAAGCAGCCTTAGCTATGGGTACTATTGCCTCTCAAGCATCAGCCTCAACAATAGCCGCTCGTCGAGCAGTTTGGCTAAAAAAGCTGATTCAGAATTTTTTATTTTATTTTTGGAGTCGTTACCTTTTACTGGAGACATTCTCTTTGGTACAGAGTTAACCAGTATTTTAGAGTCAGAAGCAGACTCTAAGAAAGTTAAGTTTTCTTCTACTTACAACTTAAAGCCTAAAATTCCAGCTTTTCATCCCTTTCGGTCTCAAAGAAAAGCAAAAGGAAAGGGTGATAGCAAACAGTCCCAGTATATCAGGTCTGGTAAGATTAAAAAGCATTGGGCAACAAGAGGACCGGCTTCTAAAACAGAAGATAAGCCATCAGCCTGATGGTGCTTATCTTCTGAAGTGGCTCCAGCTACCCATCACACTCCACGTAGGCCTAGATGTCAACCGTGGCACTCTAAAGTAACAAGACACCTACAAAAACTGTCATGTAAGCTTGAACGCCAGTGGCGTAAATCTTGTATTCCAAGTGACTTCATCACATATAAGACTGTCTACCACTCTTATTGTAATGCTCTGGACACTGGCAAACAAACGTATTTCCAAACGTTCATCTCTGCTCAAGCCTCTAACCCCAAACGACTTTTTAATACATTTAAATCACTTCTCAAACTTCCTTCACCCAACCCGCCAGCCACTATCAAGGCACACGATCTTGCTTCCTACTTCAAGGACAAGATTGAGAAGATCCAAGCTGAAATGGTATGCTCTTCCTCAACCAGTGACCTACTCAATTCCTTACCTGAACCCTCTGGCACTTTCTCTTAATTTGATCCCACAAATGAAGATGAAGTATCAACACTCTTATCATCCTGCTACTCTACTACCTCTCCTCTTGATCCTATACCCTCGCAAATAAGTAAAGCTCTGTCTCCTGTGCTCATCCCAACCTTAACTAACATTTGTAATCTCTCTCTACTGGTATCTTTCCTTCACTTTTCAAGCATGCAGTGATTACTCCCATTCTGAAAAAACTAAATTCTGACCCTAACTCTCTCTCAAACTACCGTCCGATCTCTCAGCTCCCATGTCTCTCCAAACTACTTGAGAAACTTGCCTACACTCGCCTCACACACTTTCCTAACTCATAGAACTTATTGGACCCACATCAATCAGGCTTTCGCTCCCAACACTCCACAGAGACAGCACTGACTAAAGTAGTGAATGATCTGGTCACTGCGAAGTCTAAAGGCCATTACTCATTACTTATTCTTCTAGATCTCTCTGCTGCTTTTGACACTGTTGGCCACTCTCTTCTCATACACACACTGCAATCCCTAGGTCTTCAGGACACAGCCCTCTCTTGGTTCCTATCCTACCTATCTAATCGCTCTTTCAGTGTCCGTTTCTCTGAATCTACCTCCTCTTCGCTACACTTTCAGTTGGAGTACCGCAGGGCTCAGTCTTAGGTCCTCTGCTTTTCTCAATCTATACCTCCTCTCTTGGGAAACTAATCAGCTCTTTTGGATTTCAGTATCATCTGTACGCAGATGATACTCAAATCTACCTATCCTCCCCTGATTTGTCTCTATCTGTATTGGGCCGGGTCACTGAATGCCTTTCTGCGATTTCATCTTGGATGTCATCTCGCCACCTCAAACTTAAAATTTCCAAAATAGAGTTAATTATATTTCCACTGGCCAATAGCAGTTACCAGCCTGATATTTCTATCACTGTTGAGAACTCTACAATCAGCCCTACACGACAAATTCGCTGCCTAGGTGTCATACTTGACTCAGAATTGTCCTTTGCTCCCCACATTCAATCTGTCTCAAAATCATGTTACATGCATCTAAGAAACATATCCAAAATACGATCATATCTTACACAAGACACTGCTAAAACCCTAATCCATGCTCTCATTATCTCCCGCATTGATTATTGCAATAGTCTTCTTACTGGTCTTACTAAGAAGAGACTCTCGCCATTACAATCCATTCTGAATGCAGCTGCAAGGCTAATATTCCTGGTTAGACGTTCATCATCTGCCGACACACTTTGTCAGTCCCTACATTGGCTACCTGTATTCTACCGTATTCAATATAAAATACTGTTACTTACATACAAAGCTATTAACCATACTACACCAGCATACATCTCTTCACTTATCTCAAAATATCTCCCAAACCGGCACCTTCGCTCTTCACAAGATCTACGTCTCTCATCCACAGTCCCTTTTACGATTACAGGACTTTCTTTGGGCTGCACCCACTCTGTGGAATGCCCTACCACGTACAATAAGACTCTCCTCTAGTCTTCAAGCGTTCCCTGAAAACTCACCTATTAAGCTTATCAAATTCCAGAACCGCTCACATTACCTTCATAGCTCTCCTATCCAATTATATCCTCACAGTACAGTCCACACATCCCTCACATATTTTCTTTCTTCACTCTCCTTTCCCCTGAACCTGGTTCATCACTGCTGTAATGTGATATCATGCAGCCCACAAAGAACCTCTACAATCTGGTGAACAACTATGCAGTAGATAGCACCTGTCCTTGTGTATCAATGCCTATTTTCCCATAGATTTTAAGCTTGCGAGCAGGGCCCTCCTCCCTCTATGACTACTTGTTTTTACCCAGTTTTGTTTTCTAATTGTGTCCAGTTGTAAAGCGCAACGGAATTTGCTGTGCTATATAAGAAACTGTTAATAAATAAATAATAAATAATGGTGCGGGCCTCCACCTGGGGTACCCTAGGGTGGGAGGCCGACTTCTTCATTTTGCACAAATCTGGCAGCAGTCTACCATGGATGCCTGGGTGCAAGATGCGGTATCTCACAGTTATGTGTTTGCTTTCAGGAAAAAACCTCCTCAAAGGTTTTTTTGTACCAGCCCATTTTTGGTAGAGACGAAGGCCAAGGCTTTGCAAGAGGCAGTTCAGAAATTGCTTCAGTCAGGAGTAGTCATTCCAGTTCCTCCTACACAACAAGGACAGGGTTTCTACTCCAACCTGTTTTTAGTCCAAAAGCTGAACGGGTCGTTTCTGGCCCATTCTCAGTCTAAAAATGCTGAACAAGAACATTTGGGTACCTCGGTTTCATATGGAGACCTTACGTTCCATCATTTTGGCTGTGGAACCAGGGGATTTTATGGTGTCCCTGGATATACAGGATGCTTACCTACATGTTCCTATAGACCTGTCCCATCAGCGCTATCTCAGGTTCGCTATCCTCCAACAGCATTTTCAGTTTCAGGCTCTGCCATTCGGTCTGGCCACAGCTCCCAGAGTATTTACCAAAATTATGGTGATTATGGCAGCTTAGCTCCGCCAACAGGGGATACGAATATTTCCATACCTCGACGATCTTTTAATCCTGGCACAGTCTCAGGAATTGCTTCTGTGTCATCTGCAACAGACAATAGAGTGTCTGCAGAAGCACGGGTGGCTCATAATTTGGGCAAAATCATCTTTGGTTCCATCACAATGGATGACTCACTTGGGGGCTGTATTGGATTCGAGCCTTCAGAGAGTAAATTTACCTCTGACCAAAATAACCAAACTTCAGCTAAGGATCTAGGAGCTTCTACACAGTCGAAGAGTATCCATTCACATAGCAATGCGTGTGATGGGATTAATGGTGTCAACATTCGACATGGTAGAGTATGCTCAGTTCCATTCAAGGTCTCTGCAACATCTGATACTTACCAAGTGGAATGGTTTTCATCAGACAATAAAAACGCAGACTATGGTCCTTCCTCTGGAAGTAAGGATGTCATTAGCCTGGTGGCTACAGACAGCCCATCTGGACAAAGGGAGACCCTTTTGGATATCAGATTGGGAAATTCTGACAACAGATGCCAGCCTTCAAGGCTGGGGAGCAGTGGCAGGAAGAAATTGCGTCCAGGGGCAGTGGACCAAGGAAGAAAGGTGCCTGCCAATAAATATAATGGAACTTCGAGCCATATACATGGCATTGAATCAGGCAAAGGTTATCCTTCAGGGGAAACCAGTCCAGATCCGCTCGGACAATGCAACGGCAGTAGCGCACCTCAACCATCATGGAGGAACTCGCAGCCGGAAAGCAATGAAAAAAGTAAGTCACACGTTAAAGTGGGCAGATCGTCATCTTCCAGCCTTGTCCGCAGTGTTCGTTCCAGAAGTCCAAAACTGGGAAGCGGATTTTCTCAGTCGGCACACCATTCATGTAAACGAATGGGCTTTACACCCGGAAGTCTTCTGGACTCTGGTCGACAGATGGGGGTTGCCAGAGATAGATTTCATGACGTCTCATCAGAACCACAAGGTGCCCGCATATGGACAAAGAATCCCAAAGTCATCTTTGGGAATGTTCTGTCAGTGAGATGGGACTTTCATCTGGCCTATATGTTTCCTCCCATCGCCCTGTTACCCAGGGTGGTGAGAAAGGTAAAACAAGGAAAAAGTACCGTGATACTAATAGCTCCGGCTTGCCCAGAAGACATTGGTACACAGATCTGCAGAGGATGTCGATGGATGCTACATTTCTACTACCTCAATGTCCAGACCTACTGATTCAGGGGCCTTGTCATCACAGGCATCTGGATCGACTGTCTTTGACGTCGTGGCTCTTGAGACTTCTATCCTGAAGTCAAGAGGATTCACACAACAGGTAATTCAAACAATGCTTAGAGCAAGGAGACCCTCCTCAGCTCGCATTTATCACAGAATATGGCAAGCCTATATTCAATGGTGCAGTGAATGGAAACTTGACCCCAGGTCTTTCAGAGTTTCCAGAATCCTAGCATTACTTCAGGCAGGAATGGATAAAGGTTTAAGGGTGACTTCCTTGAGAATTCAAGTGTCAGCACTAACTGTACGGTTCCAAAAGAAAATTGCCAATCTACAGGATGTGCGCACTTTTTTCCAGGAAATGCTGCACATTCAACCTCCTTTTGTTCCTCCTACAATGCCATGGGACCTAAGTTTAGTTCTAAAGGCCCTTCAAGTTGCCCCATTTGAACCACTTACAAGAGTGGATTTTAAAATGATTGACAGTTAAAGTTCTCTTTCTACTGGTCATGGCTTCAGCTAGAAGAGTTTCAGATTTAGGCACATTGTTATGTCATCCTCCATTTCTGATTTTCAGAACTAAATCTGGGTATCTTCCTAAGGTGGTATCTAAAATCCACCTTAACGAAGAAATTGTAGTACCGGCTTTCCAGGGGCCGGACCTCTCCGCAGGAGATGCATCGTTGGACGCAGTCCATGCCTTAAGGATCTACGTAGATCGTTCCAGTGTTATCAGAAAGACAGATTCTCTCTTTGTTCTCTACTGATTTTACAAGAGAGGATGGCCTGCTGATAAGCAGACACTGGCGAGGTGGCTTTGGATGACTATTTCGGAAGCATATTCTCAGGCTGATCTCCCGGTTCCAGATAATGTCTCTGCTCACTCTACTTATAAGGTAGGTCCATCATGGGCAGCACAACGTGGTGCTTCAGCAGAACAGATATGTAAGGCAGCCACATAGTCTTCCATTAACACATTCATTAGACATTATGCCATAGATATCTTTGCCTCTCAGGACGCTGAATTCAGGCAAATGAATTTACTGTCTAATCAGGAGCGTCCCCACCACTAAATTGCTTTGGGACATCCAAATGTATCCTGTGGATACCCTGTGGACCCTGCAGGAGAAATATATGTTATGGTAAGAACTTACCGTTGATAACGGTATTTTTCCTAAGTCCACAGGTTCCACAGGGATTCCACCCTGACGCACCTGATTTGAGGATCCTTTTACTCACTAACCTCTTTCCTCTTGTACGGAAGGGTGTGCATGTGTGTTCTTCTCGCCTGATTAGGGCTCTACATGAAGCTCCTGCCTTGAGCTTTGGAAAACAACTGATTTGCCTGAGCCAGGAGGTGGGGATGTATGGACGTGCCCGCTGCATGCTGGGAGGCCAGAAAGCTTTGACTGATTGGTGCAAGATCCGCTGTCACTCAACCATATCCCAATGTATCCTGTGGAACCTGTGGACCTAGGAGAAATACCGTTTTATATATAATATATATATATATACACACACACACACACACACACACACACACACACACACACACACACACACACACACACACACAATAGTGAAGTTGGCGCCCTGGGATAGTATTGGTACCCTACAACTATTTAGACCAACAAATAATTGCATATGCTAGAGAAACCTTTTGGCATATAAAACAAGATAGTGTGTTCCTTAATGACAATTTATAAAAAAATCATAAAACAGTATCAAAGTCCTTAATCATACATATCCTCCCACAGTTGACAAGGAGGTCACAGTGTGATGTACAGGTATTTGTTTATGGTTCCTCCTTCTGTCAATGCAGATTGGAGGTTACTTCACAAATATAGATAACCCAACGCGTTTTCGTCTCTTGCCGAGACTTTATCAGGGGTACATCTTTCCTTAACGAATAATAATCATCATGAAATTAATTTAGGCAGTAGAACTGTTCCTGGACATTCACATCTAACCGAAGGACCATATAGACCTCAAATATGTGGTCCACAATACCTGGTGTACTTGAAAAGAATGTATGATACTTGGTAATCAGGTCTGAGGGACACTCCCACAAGTGTTTGACAAATAAGTGAAATAGTAAGCACATCCAAATTTTAGAAGTGGACTTCTGATACTTGGATGTACTTACTATTTCACGAAACGCGTTGGATAATCTATATTTGTGAAGTAACCTCCAATCTGCATTAACAGAAGGAGGAACCATAAAGAAACACCTGTAAATAACACTGTGACCTCCATCTTTTGTCAATTATGCGAGGATATGTATTATTAAGGACTTTGATACTGTTTTATGAATTTTTTATAAATTGTCATTAAGGAAAACACAATCTTGTTTTATATGCTGAAAGGTTTCTCTAGCATACGCAATCATTTGTTGGTTTAAATAGTTGTGGGGTACCAATACTATCCCAGGGCGCCAATTTCACTATTGTATACTGTTGTCTATGTTTAGGTTCTTTTAAACCCTGTGAATTAAGACATCCTATCCAAATATCTTACCTCAGATTTAATTATCTATATAGCGCAAGAGGGGAGTTTCACTGTATAACTAATGATTACCTGATGACTGGCTACAATTTAAGGAGCACCAGCTAAGATCTTGTCTAGGGCCCCAAATTGGTCAGGGCAAGTTCTGCATTCACAGGGGTTGGGTTTGTTATGACGGTGGCTTGCGATGCCAGCAGTCAGAATACTGACTGTGGAATCCCGATGCTGAAAATCCTGATAGGGGAAGGTAAGTATACTTACCTTCCCCCAATGGCCCCCTAAACCTCCCTGCCCGCAACCTAAACCTAACCCTCGCCCTCCTGCAGCCTAACACTAACCCTCCGTGGGTGTGCCTAACCCTAACCCCCACCTTCCCGCAGTCAAAACCTAACCCCCCTTCCCACAGCCTAACCCTAACCCTCCCCATGCAGCCTAAACCTAACCTACACCCCCCCTTTTCCCCGTAGCTTACCTGTCCTGTGTGCCAGGAGTGGAAGGATCGGGGTTCTGGGATGTTGGTATTCCGGCACTGGGATTCTGATCTCATTAAGGATTCTTGCGCCAGTCTTGTTAGCTGTGTCAGAATCCCTGCATTGGTATTTTGACAGTGTGGGTCTCAGTCATCTGGATCTTGACCAGATCCTATCCATAGACGTCCATGTTTACTCTGAATAGGGAGCATATCCAAGGGGGAGTCACTCGATATCCTGGCTGACGGGATCCCGACGCTCTGCATACTGGTGCCGGGATACTGACAACTATTCTCCATCTTGGGGTGTCCACAACACCCCTGGAGGGAGAATAAATACGTGCGCCACTGTGCCCGCAGCATGGTGGTGCATCAAGCCCGCAAAGGGCTCTTTTGCGCTTGCCCCGCTGCCGGCATTCCGGCGGTCAGGATCCCCACACCGGCATGCTGGGCGCCAAGATCCCAAGTGCCGGTATCTCGTAGTACACCCTGTCTAAGGTACATCTTTGTTGCACTTGTAAATGTAGAGTATGCTCCTCTTCTGATGCAGGTAGCCGCAAGTGCAATTTAGTAACAAATTCTAAATTCATATTCAAAGACAAATAAAGCAGATCTTTTCTTTGAAAGTTGCTCTTAAATCTGACTATCACTTGTGTAGGGAATGTACAGATCAGCATTCCGCAAAACACTTTAGCTCAGTCTACTTTGGAAATTACCAAAACTATGCAAATACATCGGTGTAATTTTTCTACAATAGAAGCTGCAATTATAACATTGTTCAGAAAAACACAATATTGGGGGCAGATGTCTTTTAATCTATTCTTTTTTTTCGTCCTGAAAGTGGGCTCTGTAATCTGAGGATATCTCTTTGCTTGGTCAGATTTCTCATTTACTAAGTTTACTAGGTGGAAAATTAAATGGAGAACCAGCAGATTAAACAAGAAAGATTGAGCACATTGGAAATCTCATCTAGAAAAGCATGCCAGTAATAAAGCAGGGGAGATACATGTGTGCTGCATTAGAATAATACTGGGTTAGAATTGTAGTGGGGTCAAACTAGATGCTATTAAAGGTCACAATGGCCATTTATAGGAACAGGAGGTCATTTATGAACCACAACCCCCCCCCCCCCAAAAAAAAACTAAAAGCCATTTAATTTTGTCAAAGAGTGACTATCCACTTTACACATACATTTGGGCTCACCCACCTACATTACTGTCTTTGGAACTGTCTGTGTCTCATTATGCTGGATTGCTGAGCTGTAACTGTGATTGGTGGTAAAAGTCTCTTCTACCACTTTCCACCATCCTTTCATTAATTGAAATTGTAGGAGGGTGCATACCCTTTATATCCTTACACAAAATACACAAATATACATAAAAAGAATGGCCTAGTGCTAACCTAATAGCACCTATTATTGAATAATAAGTGCTATTAGGTAGGCATTAGGCCATTTGATGTATGTGTATTTGTGTATTTTCATTACATAGTTAAATACAGTCGGTCTCTAGAAATGCACTTTTCCAGAAAAGTGCTGGTGCAATCTGAAGGTGCAAAATGCAGTTTTGCCAATTTAAAAAATAATATTCTTTATTGTCTGATATCAAGTGTTGACGGGCTACTTGTTTGAGATGAATGTATAAGCTGCTTTGTTCTGAGCATCCCTTATTCCAGCCTATAAATAATGTACTGATGAGTCCATAATAGGATCTTTAAAACTGTAAGTCCCCAAAAATCTATGAGAAAGTGTAAACCATCTGAAGATTAAGTTATTGTCAAATTGACTGTGGTTTCCCTTTGTGCAAGTGACAGGTGTAATGTCAAGTACTTTAAAATTCACAGATACCCACAACCTCCATGTGAGTAGTGTATATAAAGAGACCTTAATAGCATGTTATCCTGTCGGTTATATATATATTAATTATATTACCTTGGACTGAATTTTGTCTTACAGCTTTGTTGATATTTGTTTTGTAACTCTAATGTTTATGGTCTAATAGTATACGCATTATACACGGTGGAGTGACATTATTATGACCACCAGCTAATAGCCAGAATAACTGCGTGTGCAGCTCGGGCAGCTAGACGGACTGGGAGTGACTTAATAAGGTGCTGGTAGGTTGGCTTGCAGACTGCAGTGCTGGAGGATGTGTGGCGGAGGAGCCATAGAGCGAACACAACGATCTTGGTGCTCCGAAGTTTTTCGCCAGACACGACAATGTCCATCCGTTCGATGAAGTAGAAAATGTGACCCTTCGCCAACCAGCCGAGATCTGATTCTGATGCAGCCATGCAAATTGAAGCCTTTTTCCACCAATGCACCTTCGTTAGCATAGGTACAGTGACCATCTGTTTGCTTCAGAGTCACATATGCAGCAGGGATCACTGAACTGTCATTTTAGACACAAGTCTGGTACCCCCAGGTCCATTTTGACTGTGAGCTTCTCCACTGTAGCCTGTCAGTCAGACCTCATGCACCTTCATAGCCGACGTTCACCTCTCACATCAACGGCACGTGCTGCTCCGCAGTTTCCACATCAGTTATTTGCAATGGTGCCATTTGTCCAGTCACGATACACCTTCACCACAGCAGCACAAGAACAGTTCACAAACTGCGCTGTGTCAGAAATACTGCAACCCTTGGCCCGAAAGCCGATAATCATCCCTTTTTGCAACTCGGATAAATCGCCCCTTATACCCATGACAGCACGAGTGATATGTGTCCAGACGGCCTATCACACATCTTATATACCCACCAAGCCAGCGCATGACACGTGATGTACTTTATGGCCTATGCGCTGCCGACGTCAAATGTAGGAGGTGCTCATAATAATGTGACTTGACTGTCTATGAGACCATATTGGCCAAGGCAAGTCATGGCATGGCTGTTACTTCATGCATTGTGTACAGTAGGTGGCTTTAGCAATTATACTGTATTACAGTATCTTATGTGTTTAATAGTTTGCCCCCTACCCCTGTAAACTGCAGTTAAGGTGGGTACACATTGGCCGATATATCTGTCGTTCTATTGAACTGCCGATATATCGCGGGTCCGTCAGCCAGTGTGTATGAGCGATATGTCTGTGAACTCCGTCGTTCACAGACATACCACTTCGGCCCCGCAGCACAGCCGACGGCCAATTTATCTACCGATATATTGGCACATCGCTGTGTGTGTGTACGGGCGACCAGCCGGCCGCCCGTACACATGCTGCGGTGGCCGTCGGTGATTGACAGCTGAACTGGGCGGGCATGTGTACACGCCCGCCCAGTTCATGACGTCAGTCCCCGACGGATCGGGCAGTGTGTATGCACAGCACACTGCCCGATCCATCCATAGATATACCTGCAGATCAATTGATCGGCAGATATATCTATCAGTGTGTACCCACCTTTACTTACAGAATCGTGTCCATGTTTTTAAAGTTGCCCCCTATAGCGTTCTGTAAGAGACTATTAATAGAAAAGTTCCAAAAAACTACAAACTGAAGTGATTTTCTTTGTTTGGTTTTTTGTTTGTTTTTTTGTAAATTGTGAGGAATTTCTTATTGCTAAATAGACAGTAGGGTATATAAATCTATGACAGGAAACCAATAAATGTTAACAGTCATATACATTATTTTGCATATAATTGATTCTATTTAGAAAACAATTCTGAGAATACTCATTTCACAAATTCTACTACTTGTGTGTAATATTCTTTCATCGTTAAGAATCAGCGTTTAATGAGCAATGAGCCTAATTTAGGATATATTATGAGCGTCTTTACATACATATTTGGCTGAAGTGTAAATCCTTTTATATTGAATGTGGTGCATAAGCTATCTGTGCTGCATTATGGGTGAGGGAGCTGATATACACCCAGTAAGCACGTAGCTGCACTTTATGTGTTTTTGTGCTACCCAAACCGTCAAATATGATGCAACCGCAATTTTATCGATCGGGCCGCAGTGCGCACATGCAGCCTCTCCGAATGAAAAGATAGCGGCGGGACTCCTGTCATTGCAGCCAAGCTGCACTGGCTGGAGGCTTCCCTAGTTTCTGCGACCGCACGCTAATTGTGGTGCAAATACAATTAGAGCGCAGTCACAGTTGGTGGTCGGCAGGTAGCATGCTGGGCGGCCTTGGCCTGTGATGGGTGTCCCCCAGCATGCAAAAGAACGGATTGCAAATTTAGCGCTTTTTTTTCAGAATTTGCAATCCATACTGAATAACCCCCTATATGTCTGATGTGTTTTCTTCTGCATAATTGTGAATATAAGCCAATTTGCATTCACTTTTTATATGGAAATTGTGCTTATTTAGTAACAATTCAGCTCCAGGCCCTTTATTTCTTGCAGTGATTCATTTTTCCTATGTGCTCCAGTACTTCAGGAAAAAAATTGTGAATTAGGTTTCTGGGGAAAGTACATACCAAGGGCCTAATTCAGTAAGGACTGCAAATTCTGCTAATTAGCAGAATTTGCGATCCTTTTGTTAGCATGCTGGGGACCGCCCATCGCAGGGCAAGGCCGCACAGCATGCTGACCGCCACCTCCCACCCTTCAACAAGCAGAAATTGCGATCGCATCGCAATTTCTGCTTGTTAGCAGAAATTAAGATTGCCTCCTGCCAGGCGCAGCTTAGCTGCTCCCGTAGGAGGCCCGCCGCCATGTTTCATCACGCAGCCTCCGTGATCACACCCTCGTCACAGCCACTGTTTCCCCATCGCCGCCCCGTTTCTCCGCCACCGCCCCCGCAATGCTCCATCTCCGCCCTGGAAATGGAGCGTTGCCGCTCCCCAGCCCACGACTGCCTCTGCCTGATTGACAGGCAGATGCGATCGCATTTTCTGCACCCCCGCAGAAAATGCGGGCGCATGCGCAAGATGGGCGCTGCACATGCAGCCGCATCTTTTTCATATTTTTTGCGGATGGATCACACACTGCGATCCAACCTGAATCAGGCCCCAAGCCCCCTCTCACTTTAAATGGGAAACATTATTGTTTATGAGCTATATGTGGGATTTTTCCCTCTATATTATATGCTGATAGCCATATGTTTTTTACAATATGAATCTATTTTTTAGTTTTAATGCTATATCAGCTGCAAAAAAAGATTTTCTGTTATATCTTATTGTCCTTGAGCCATTTTTTTTGTTTATGATTTCTACCAGAAATGTAATTACTTTTTTTTATGTTGTGTATTGGAAGATATTCATTTTCCTGTAGTAGTATTATTATTATAAGCAACACAACATTAGGCGGAAAATATCTGTCTGGCATCAAGATAACAATCCGTGCCCCTCCAGCTCACTAAACTCTGTATTACATCCCATTATGTACATCTAGAATACACACTCAGAATACAGACAGATACCACACAAGACCCTGCAAAAACATAAAAGCATGCACTCATTAGCTTCTGCATTGGCTATTGCAATTGTCCCCTAAACAGACTTTCTTCTCTGCTATCTATAAAGCTACTTCACTACTATTCCTCAAAAGACATTCTTCTACTGCTGCTCTGCTGTATGACTGAATCATACAGCCCCATTAAGCACTTCTGAAACCTTGCTGGACCAATATGTACTATGTGGTGCTTAATTATACTTGCCTACTCTCCCGGATCGACCGGGGGCTCCTGAAAATCAGGTGGTGTGCAAATCACCCGACATCTCTGAACAACCTCAGACCCAGCCGCTCACTGCGAGTAAAGTGAGCAGTCTGGATGGCCGATGACGCAATTCTTGCTGAATCATGTCATCCTAGCCACACCCCCGGCTGTATGATGCCGGTAATCTTGGCATTATGATGACGTGTCCCGGCCACCAAGCCCCCGTACTGCACCCTCACCTCCACCCCCATCCGCTGTGACATGTCACCATCCGCACCGCCCTCCCCCAGCTGAGCAGTCCTGGCTGCTCCCTCCCGTAGAGAGCAGCCAGGAAATCGGCAAGTATGTGCTTAATCTTATGTACTAAAATTCCTTTTTACGCATAGATTCTAAGATTGCGAGCTGTGCCCTTTTACCTATTTTTCTGTTTGATAATACCCAGCCCTGTTTTATTAATGATTTTCACAAACTGTAAATCACCATGGAAAATGCAGAGATGGCATAAATAAATGTTAATAAATAAAATATTATAATTACGGACCCATTGAAGTGAATGTGGCATGCTCATCTCCTGTCACTCTATGGCAATCATGCATAGAAAATATTTCATGTTTAAATTAGAGATGAGCGGGTTCGGATTTACTTGGTTCTTAACGCCAGAATTATCGCAAGTTCTTTTTTTCTGGATTTTTCTTATTGGCTGACCAAAACACGTTACGTCCGTGAGTCAATAAGGAGATTCAGGTAAATCCGAGTAAATCCGAACCCACTCATCTCTAGTTTAAATGCTACCATGTGACAGGTGATCAGCGTTTCCCATTTAAACTAAGCTATATCCATGGAGCATTAAAATTATAATGATAATTAGAGATGTGCGGCGGGCACTTTCGTGTTTTGTGCTTTGGTTTTGGTTCTAATTCCATTTTCTTGTTTTGGTTTTGGCTTGGTTTTGCCAAAACCACCCTTTCGTGTTTTGGTTTTGGTTTTGGATCTGCATGATTTTTTTGGGGGGGAAAACATAAAAACAGCTAAAATCACAGAATTTGGGGGTAATTTTGCTCCTACAGTATTATTAACCTCAATAACAATCATTTCCACTCATTTCAAGTCTATTCTGAACACCTCACACCTCACAATATTGTTTTTAGGCCTAAAAGTTGCTCCGAGGTGGCTGAATGACTAAGCTAAGCGACACAAGTGTGCGGCACAAACACCTGGCCCATCTAGGAGTGGCACTGCAGTTGCAGACAAGATGGCACTATTCAAAAACTAGTCCCCAAACAGCACATGATGCAAAGAAGAAAAAGAGGCGTAATTAGGTAGCTGGATGGCCAAGCTAAGCGACACAAGTGTGCGGCACAAAGACCAGGCCCATCTAGGAGTGGAACTGCAGTACCAGACAGGATGGCAAATATAAAAAAATAGGCCCAAAACAGCACATCATGCAAAGAAGAAAAAGAGGTGCAATGAGGTAGCTGTATGACTAAGCTAAGTGACACAAGTGTGTGGCACAAACACCTGGCCCATCTAGGAGTGGCACTGCAGTGGCAGACAGGATGGCAGATTTAAAAAAATAGGCCCCAAACAGCACATGATGCAAAGAAGAAAAAGAGGTGCAATGAGGTAGCTGGATGACTAAGCTAAGCGACACAAGTGTGCGGCACAAACACCTGGCCCATCTAGGAGTGGCACTGCAGTTACAGACAGGACGGCACTTAAAAAAACTAGTCCCCAAACAGCACATGATGCAAAGAAGAAAAAGAGGTGCAAGATGGAATTGTCCTTGGGCCCTTCCATGCACCCTTATGTTGTATAAACAGGACATGCACACAACCAATCATTTCAGCGACAGGGTCTGCCACACGACTGTGGCTGAAATGACTGGTTTGTTTGGGCCCCCACCAAAAAAGAAGCAATCAATCTCTCCTTGCACAAACTGGCTCTACAGAGGCAAGATGTCCACCTCGATCATCCACCGATTCCTCACCCCTTTCACTGAGTATTTTTACATCCTCCTCACTGAGTATTAATTTGTCCCCACTGGAATCCACCATCACAGGTCCCTGTGTACTTTCTGGAGGCAATTGCTGGTAAAGGTCTTCCCGGAGGACTTTATAATTCATTTTGATGAACATCATCTTCTCCACATTTAGTGGAAGTAACCTCCTACGTCGATCGCTGACAAGGTTACCGGCTGCACTAAACACTCTTTCGGAGTACACACTGGAGGGGAGGGCAACTTAGGTAAAAAAAAGCCAGTTTGTGCAAGGGCCTCCAAATTGCCTCTTTTTCCTGCCAGTATACGTACGGACTGTCTGACATGCCTACTTGGATGCTGTCACTCATATAATCCTCCACCATTCATTCAATGGTGACAGAATCATATGCAGTGACAGTAGACATGTGAGTAATTGTTGGCTGGTCCTTCAGTACGGACCAGATGTCAGCTTTCGTTCTTGACTGCCCTGCATCACCACCAGTGGGTGGGCTAGGACATGTTATCCTTTTCCTTGTAGCCCCAGTGGCGGGAGAACTTGAAGGAGGAGCTGTTGACGGGTCACGTTCTGCTTAAGTTGACAATTTACTAACTAGCAGGTCTTTGCACCTCTGCACACTTGTGTCTGCTGGAAAGAAAGATACAACGTAGGCTTTAAACCTAGGATCGAGCACGGTGGCCAAAATGTAGTGCTCTGATTTTAACAGATTGACCACCCTTGAATCCTGGCAAAGCGAATGAAGGGCTCCATCCACAAGTCCCACATACTTTGCGGAATCGCTCTGTCTTAGCTTCTCCTTCAATTTCTCCAGCTGCATCTGCAAAGCCTAATGAGGGGAATGACCTGACTCAAGCTGGCAGTGTCTGAACTGACTTCACGTGTGGCAAGTTCGAAGGGATGGAGAACCTTGCATAAGATGTAAATCATTAGCTTGAGTCAGGTGCATTACCCCTCCTTTACCTATATCATAGGTGGATGTATAGGCTTGAATGGCCTTTTGCTGCTCTTCCATACTCTGAAGCATATAGAGTGTTGAATTCCACCTCGTTACCACCTCTTGCTTCAGTTGATGGCGGGGCAGGTTCAGGAGTGTTTGCTGGCGCTCGAGTCTTCAGCACGCAGTGGAAGAAAGCCGAAAGTGGCCCGCAATTTTTCGGGCCACTGACAGCATCTTCTGCACACCTCTCTCATTTTTGAAAAAAATTCTGCACCACCAAATTAATTATATGTGCAAAACATGGGACATGCTGGAATTTGCCCAGATGTAATGCACGCACAATATTGCTGGCGTTGTCCGATATCACAAATCCCCAGGAGAGTCCAATTGGGGTAAGCCATTCTGCGATGATGTTCCTCAGTTTATGTAAGAGGTTGACATCTGTGTGCCTCTTACGGAAAGCGGTGATTCATAGCGTAGCCTGCCTAGGAACGAGTTGGTGTTTGCGAGATGCTGCTACTGGTGCCACTGCAGGAGGCCATAAATCTACCCAGTGGGCTGTTACAGTCATATAGTCCTTAGTCTGCCCTGTTCCACTTGTCCACATGTCCGTGGTTAAGTGGACACTGGATACAACCGCATTTTGTAGGACACTGGTGACTCTTTTTCTGACGTCTGTGTACAGTCTCGGTATCGCCTGCCTAGAGAAGTGGAACCTAGATGGGATTTGATACAGGGGACACACTATCTCCATCAACTCTTTAAGTGACACTGAACTAATGGTGAAAACCGGATGCACCTCTAACACCAACATAGCTGTCAAGGCCTCAGTTATCCGCTTTGCAAAAGGATGACTGCAGTCATATTTCATCTTCCTCACAAAGGACTGTTGGACAGTCAATTGCTTACTGGAAGTAGTACAAGGGGTCTTCCGACTTCCCCTCTGGGATGACGATCGACTCCCAGCAGCAACAACAGCAGTGGCAGCAAAAGCAGGCTTAACACTCAAGGATTCTATGGAGGAATCCTGACTGAGGAGGAAGTTGACGTTGAGGGAGTTGGTGGTGTGGCTTGCAGGAGCTTGGGTACAGGAGGAAGAAAGGATTTAGGTGTCGGTGGACTGCTTATGATCTTACTCAAAGTTTCTGAACTTGACAGTGACTTCTGATAAATGCGCAGCAGGTGACGTATAAGGGAGGATGTTCCTAGGTGGTTAACATCCTTACCTCTACTTATTACAGATTAACAGAGGCAACAGATGGCTTGACACCTGTTGTCCGGATTTGTGGAGAAATAATTCCACACCGAAGAGTTGTCTTTTTTGGTAGTTTGCCCAGGCATCACAATGGGCTTCTTAATCCCAAGGACAACAGGTGTCACCCCCGATGCCTGACTTAAACAAACCACATCACCATCAGAATCCTCATTGTCAACTTCCTCCTCAGCGCCAGCAACACCCATATCCTCATCCTGGTGTACTTCAACAGTGACATCTTCAATTTGAATATCAGGAACTGGACTGTGGGTGCTCCTACCAGCACTTGCAGAGGGTGTGCAAATGGTGGAAGGAGCCACCTCTTCCCATCCAGTGTTGGGAAGGTCAGGCATCGCAACCGCCGACACACTTGGACTCTCCTTGGGGATTTGTGATACCATCTCAGAGCGCACAGTTCTTTTCTTTGCTCTTTCCAGCTTAACTCTTTAAATTTTTCTAGCAGGAGGATGAGGGCTTCCTTTGTCATGTGAAGCTGAACCACTAGTCATGAACATAGGCCAGGGCCTTAGCCGTTCATTGCCACTCTGTGTCGTAAATGGCATATTGGCAAGTTTACGTTTCTCTTCAAACCATTTCAATTTATTTTTTTGGGGTCTTTTTACTGAACTTTGGCTTTTTGGATTTTACATGCCCTCTACTATCACATTGGGCATCGGCCTTGGCAGACGACATTGATGGCATTTCATTGTCTATGTAATGGCTAGTGGCAGCAGCTTCAGCACTAGGAGGAAGTGGTTCTTCTTGATCTTTCCCTATTTTCTCCTCAAAATTTTTGTTCTCCATTATTTTTCTGGAGTTACTGTATATGAGACAATATGCATCACAGGAATGCCTGGAATTACTGATGACACAGGACACTACCACTGGTCTGCACAACACAGCACCACTTTATACAGCTACACTGGATTTATGGCAGCAGAGAACACCGTGTTGGTGTGAATGGCTGGACTGATGCAGCACAATACACTGACTACACTGGACTGGTCTGCACAACACAGCACCACTTATACAGCTACACTGGATATATGGCAGCAGAGAACACCAACACTGTGAATGGCTGGACTGATGCAGCACAATACACTGACTACACTGGACTGGTCTGCACAACACAGCACCACTTATACAGCTACACTGGATATATGGCAGCAGAGAACACCAACATTGTGACTGCCTGGACTGATGCAGAACAATACACTGAGTGACTACACTGGACTGGACACCACTTGCCACCCCACTTTCCTGCTCCAACACACAGACACTGAACACTGAGGACACGTCCTCTCTATACACTCTCCGAGACTGGAATGAAAATGGGCGCGACGCGCGGCTCCTTATTTCCGGGTTTCCGAGTCAGGTGGGAAAACCCGAGCCGGGCTCGGATCCGGACTCGGAATGCAAAGTCCGAGAGATTTCGGTTCTCTGAGAACTGAACCCGCTCATTTCTAATAATAATAATAATAATAATAATAATTTTATTTATATAGCGCTCTTTCTCCAACAGAACTCAAGGCGCTTTACAGACATCAAAAACAAAGCACATAGGTGGTCATTCCGAGTTGATCGCTAGCTGCATTTGTTCGTAGTGCAGTGATTAGGCTAAAATCGGCAGTTCTGTGCATGCGTATGCGGCGTAATGCGCACTCGCATCGTATGGGCACAATGAACTATGTAGTTTTGCACATGTTCTAGCGAAGCATTTCAATCGCGTTTTTGGGTGTCAACTGACCCTTTTCAGGGAGTGTTCCAAAAAACGCAGGCGTGCCAGGAAAAACGCAGGCGTGGCTGGGCAAATGTTGGACGAGTATGCGAAGTCAAAACAGGAACTGAACAGTCTGAAGTGATCGCAAGCGCTGAGTAGTGTCAAAGTCGAAAAATATCATAATGCATATACCTTGTACTGACCCCATGCACATGCCCGCTGCTCGTGCACTCAGTCCGCCGTGCGTGCACATATCCGCAATTTGCGTAAGATCGCTCCGGCGATCATGCGTGTGATATGGGTATTTACGGCGGAGTTTGTGAGCGTGTAGCGTGTTATTAGAACATTACATATTTAACCCAAATAGCGTATATTTTAGATATAGTTCCCCTAGACCATGTCAGCGAGTATTATTAGTTTAAACAGTTCCTGGACAGAGAGATTCGCCTTTGCATGATAGGAAGGGTCAGATAAAGGTTGGAAGGTGATGTCTAGTATCCAGCTGCAGGGTATTTTGAGGGTAACATTCTGGTGTTAGTTAGAGAAAGATTACTTGTTCCTGCGTATAGTTATGTACAAAAGTAGATTATGAACATTAACTGTATTTACTGTAAATTACACATGCGGCGGGAATCCAGAGGATACCACCCACAAGAGCAGTTGGGAGAGACATCGCCCACCTTTTCAAATCCACCTATGACCGTTTCTGTAATGTGGAGACATATCTCTGTGTCCAATGAACAATGAGATTACAGTGACCATTGTATTGTGTATGCATGTTGTGTATAAAAGGACCATTGTTGCCTGGCCGGTCAGGAGACTCTAAACGCTATCTGTATGACCAGCGGAGGACCGAGTTCGGGTTGCGCTTGCGAATATTCTCACGTACGTACATTCTCTGTAGCCATTATTCTGTTTAGATTTACTTGTTAGCTTGTAGTGTATAAATTGTATTGTTTGTATCTTTTGGAATCAATCCACGGTGGCCTTAGAACCCTGTGGTTTCAATTACAAACAGTGTTGTGTTTTCACTTTCCTGCATGGGCTTTAAAGTAGATTTATCTGTATAAGGTGTATAGCATTGATAAGGTGTACGCACTGCGGGTACTTTGTATCGCCAGCGCTACTTAAGGTTTAAAGGTATAACATCATTGCAGTACTTCACTGTTAAAGGTTTAAAGTGTAAGCATATCATTACATTATATCATTAACAAGGTTTAAAGGTTATCAATTGTGTGAGCGCTCGCTGTGTGTACTCTGTACACTCAACGCAGCGTGCGTACGCCAAGTGCGTACAACGTGCAGGACTCTGTACGCAAATAGCATACAAAGTGCGTAGCACGTGCACGTAGTCTAGCGGCCATAGCGGCTCAACAGTAATAGTGTACAAAGGGGTATTGCTTTGCGGTCTAAGATAATACCGACATTATCAGTAGGTTTTGAGCTACTCTGAAACTAGTGATGTGCACCGGACATTTTTCGGGTTTTGTGTTTTGGTTTTGGATTCGGTTCCGTGGCCGTGTTTTGGATTCGGACGCGTTTTGGCAAAACCTCACCGAAATTTTTTTGTCGGATTCGGGTGTGTTTTGGATTCGGGTGTTTTTTACAAAAAACCCTAAAAAAACAGCTTAAATCATAGAATTTGGGGGTCATTTTGATCCCATAGTTTTATTAACCTCAATAACCATAATTTCCACTCATTTCCAGTCTATTCTGAACACCTCACACCTCACAATATTATTTTTAGTCCTAAAATTTGCACCGAGGTCGCTGGATGGCTAAGCTAAGCGACACAAGTGGCCGACACAAACACCTGGCCCATCTAGGAGTGGCACTGCAGTGTCAGGCAGGATGGCACTTCAAAAAAATAGTCCCCAAACAGCACATGATGCAAAGAAAAAAAGAGGCGCACCAAGGTCGCTGTGTGACTAAGCTAAGCGACACAAGTGGCCGACACAAACACCTGGCCCATCTAGGAGTGGCACTGCAGTGTCAGACAGGATGGCACTTCAAACAAATTGTCCCCAAACAGCACATGATGCAAAGAAAAAAAGAGGCGCACCAAGGTCGCTGTGTGACTAAGCTAAGCGTCACAAGTGGCCGACACAAACACCTGGCCCATCTAGGAGTGGCACTGCAGTGTCAGGCAGGATGGCACTTCAAAAAAATAGTCCCCAAACAGCACATGATGCAAAGAAAAAAAGAGGCGCACCAAGGTCGATGTGTGACTAAGCTAAGCGACACAAGTGGCCGACACAAACACCTGGCCCATCTAGGAGTGGCACTGCAGTGTCAGACAGGATGGCCCTTCAAAAAAATTGTCCCCAAACAGCACATGATGCAAAAAAAAAGAGGCGCACCAAGGTCGCTGTGTGACTAAGCTAAGCGACACAAGTGGCCGACACAAACACCTGGCCCATCTAGGAGTGGCACTGCAGTGTCAGGCAGGATGGCACTTCAAAAAAATTGTCCCCAAACAGCACATGATGCAAAGAAAAAAAGAGGCGCACCAAGGTCGCTGTGTGACTAAGCTAAGCGACACAAGTGGCCGACACAAACACCTGGCCCATCTAGGAGTGGCACTGCAGTGTCAGGCAGGATGGCACTTCAAAAAAATAGTCCCCAAACAGCACATGATGCAAAGAAAAAAAGAGGCGCACCAAGGTCACTGTGTGACTAAGCTAAGCGACACAAGTGGCCGACACAAACACCTGGCCCATCTAGGAGTGGCGCTGCAGTGTCAGGCAGGATGGCACTTCAAAAAAATTGTCCCCAAACAGCACATGATGCAAAGAAAAAAAGAGGCGCACCACAGGTATAGAATGTAGATGGATAGTATACTTAATGACGACACAGAGGTAGGTACAGCAGTGGCCTTCCGTACTGCTATATATAGTATACTGGTGGTCACTGTGTCAGCAAACTGCAAAACTAAAATGCACCACAGGTATAGAATGTAGATGGATAGTATACTTAATGACGACACAGAGGTAGGTACAGCAGTGGCCTTCCGTACCGTACTGCTATATATAGTATACTGGTGGTCACTGTGTCAGCAAACTGCAAAACTAAAATGCACCACAGGTATAGAATGTAGATGGATAGTATACTTAATGACGACACAGAGGTAGGTACAGCAGTGGCCTTCCGTACTGCTATATATAGTAGTGATGAGCGGGTTCGGTTTCCGAGAAACCGAACCCCCCCGAACTTCACCTTGTTTACATGGGTCCGAGGCAGGTTCGAACCTTCCCGCCTTGCTCTGCTAACCCGAGCGCGCCCAAACGTCATTATCCCGCTGTCGGATTCTCGCGAGATTCGGATTCTATAAGCAGCCGCGCGTCGCCGCCATTTTCACACGTGCATTGGAGATGATAGGGAGAGGACGTGGCTGGCGTCCTCTCCGTTTAGTAGAAGTCAGAAGACAGTTGATTTCATTTGATTGCTTGTGCTTGTTTTATTACTATAATTGTGGGGAGGATTGGGGAGCAGCTGTTAGGAGGAGTACAGTGCAGAGTTTAGTTTTTATCCGTTCTCTGCCTGAAAAAAACGCTCCATACCATATCTGTGCTCAGTGTGCTGCATGATATATCTGTGCTGAGTGCTCACACTGCTTAATTGTGGGGACTGCGGAGCAGCTATAGCAGGAGTACAGTGCAGAGTTTTGCTGACAGTGACCACCAGTATACGTTTGTCTGCCTGAAAAACACTCCATATCTGTGCTCACAGTGTGCTGCTTTATTGTGGGGACTGGGGACCACCAGTATAATTAATATTATATATAGGAGGAGTACAGTGCAGAGTGCACTGCTGTACCTACCTCTGTGTCATCATCCATTAAGTATACTATCCATCTACATTCCTATACCTGTGGTGCATTTTAGTTTAGCAGTTTGCTGACAGTGTCCACCAGGTCCAGTATACTATATATAGCAGTATGGTAGGCCACTGCTGTACCTACCTCTGTGCCGTCACTCGTCATCCATTAAGTATACTATCCATCCATCTACATTGTATACCTGTGGTGCCTTTTTTTTAGACTAGTTTAGCAGTTTGCTGACAGTGTCCACCAGGTCCAGTATACTTTATATAGCAGTACGGTAGGCCACTGCTGTGTACCTACCTCTGTGTCGTCACTCGTCATCCATAAAGTATACTAGTATCCATCCATCTACATTGTATACCTGTGGTGCCTTTTTTTTAGACTAGTTTAGCAGTTTGCTGACAGTGTCCACCAGGTCCAGTATACTGTATATAGCAGTACGGTAGGCCACTGCTGTGTACCTACCTCTGTGTCGTCACTCGTCATCCATAAAGTATACTAGTATCCATCCATCTACATTGTATACCTGTGGTGCCTTTTTTTTAGACTAGTTTAGCAGTTTGCTGACAGTGTCCACCAGGTCCAGTATACTGTATATAGCAGTATGGTAGGCCACTGCTGTGTACCTACCTCTGTGTCATCACTCGTCATCCATAAAGTATACTAGTATCCATCCATCTACATTGTATACCTGTGGTGCCTTTTTTTAGACTAGTTTAGCAGTTTGCTGACAGTGTCCACCAGGTCCAGTATACTGTATATAGCAGTACGGTAGGCCACTGCTGTGTACCTACCTCTGTGTCGTCACTCGTCATCCATAAAGTATACTAGTATCCATCCATCTACATTGTATACCTGTGGTGCCTTTTTTTTAGACTAGTTTAGCAGTTTGCTGACAGTGTCCACCAGGTCCAGTATACTGTATATAGCAGTACGGTAGGCCACTGCTGTGTACCTACCTCTGTGTCGTCACTCGTCATCCATAAAGTATACTAGTATCCATCCATCTACATTGTATACCTGTGGTGCCTTTTTTTTAGACTAGTTTAGCAGTTTGCTGACAGTGTCCACCAGGTCCAGTATACTGTATATAGCAGTACGTTAGGCCACTGCTGTGTACCTACCTCTGTGTCGTCACTCGTCATCCATAAAGTATACTAGTATCCATCCATCTACATTGTATACCTGTGGTGCCTTTTTTTTAGACTAGTTTAGCAGTTTGCTGACAGTGTCCACCAGGTCCAGTATACTGTATATAGCAGTACGGTAGGCCACTGCTGTGTACCTACCTCTGTGTCGTCACTCGTCATCCATAAAGTATACTAGTATCCATCCATCTACATTGTATACCTGTGGTGCCTTTTTTTTAGACTAGTTTAGCAGTTTGCTGACAGTGTCCACCAGGTCCAGTATACTGTATATAGCAGTACGGTAGGCCACTGCTGTGTACCTACCTCTGTGTCGTCACTCATCATCCATAAAGTATACTAGTATCCATCCATCTACATTGTATACCTGTGGTGCCTTTTTTTAGACTAGTTTAGCAGTTTGCTGACAGTGTCCACAAGGTCCAGTATACTGTATATAGCAGTACGGTAGGCCACTGCTGTGTACCTACCTCTGTGTCATCACTCGTCATCCATAAAGTATACTAGTATCCATCCATCTACATTGTACACCTGTGGTGCCTTTTTTTAGACTAGTTTAGCAGTTTGCTGACAGTGTCCACCAGGTCCAGTATACTGTATATAGCAGTACGGTAGGCCACTGCTGTGTACCTACCTCTGTGTCGTCACTCGTCATCCATAAAGTATACTAGTATCCATCCATCTACATTGTATACCTGTGGTGTCTTTTTTTAGACTAGTTTAGCAGTTTGCTGACAGTGTCCACCAGGTCCAGTATACTGTATATAGCAGTACGGTAGGCCACTGCTGTGTACCTACCTCTGTGTCGTCACTCGTCATCCATAAAGTATACTAGTATCCATCCATCTACATTGTATACCTGTGGTGCCTTTTTTTTAGACTAGTTTAGCAGTTTGCTGACAGTGTCCACCAGGTCCAGTATACTGTACATAGCAGTACGGTAGGCCACTGCTGTGTACCTACCTCTGTGTCATCACTCGTCATCCATAAAGTATACTAGTATCCATCCATCTACATTGTATACCTGTGGTGCCTTTTTTTAGACTAGTTTAGCAGTTTGCTGACAGTGTCCACCAGGTCCAGTATACTGTATATAGCAGTACGGTAGGCCACTGCTGTGTACCTACCTCTGTGTCGTCACTCGTCATCCATTAAGTATACTAGTATCCATCCATCTACATTGTATACCTGTGGTGCCTTTTTTTTAGACTAGTTTAGCAGTTTGCTGACAGTGTCCACCAGGTCCAGTATATTGTATATAGCAGTACGGTAGGCCACTGCTGTGTACCTACCTCTGTGTCGTCACTCGTCATCCATAAAGTATACTAGTATCCATCCATCTACATTGTATACCTGTGGTGCCTTTTTTTAGACTAGTTTAGCAGTTTGCTGACAGTGTCCACCAGGTCCAGTATACTGTATATAGCAGTACGGTAGGCCACTGCTGTGTACCTACCTCTGTGTCATCACTCGTCATCGATAAAGTATACTAGTATCCATCCATCTACATTGTATACCTGTGGTGCCTTTTTTTTAGACTAGTTTAGCAGTTTGCTGACAGTGTCCACCAGGTACAGTATACTGTATATAGCAGTACGGTAGGCCACTGCTGTGTACCTACCTCTGTGTCGTCACTCGTCATCCATAAAGTATACTAGTATCCATCCATCTACATTGTATACCTGTGGTGCCTTTTTTTTAGACTAGTTTAGCAGTTTGCTGACAGTGTCCACCTGGTCAAGTATACTGTATATAGCAGTACGGTAGGCCACTGCTGTGTACCTACCTCTGTGTCGTCAGTCGTCATCCATTAAGTATACTAGTATCCATCCATCTACATTGTATACCTGTGGTGCCTTTTTTTTAGACTAGTTTAGCAGTTTGCTGACAGTGTCCACCAGGTCCAGTATACTGTATATAGCAGTACGATAGGCCACTGCTGTGTACCTACCTCTGTGTCTTCACTCATCATCCATAAAGTATACTAGTATCCATCCATCTACATTGTATACCTGTGGTGCCTTTTAGTTGTGCGCAGTAAATATAGTAGTAGGCCACTGCTATTGATACTGGCATATAATTCCACACAATAAAAAATGGAGAACAAAAATGTGGAGGTTAAAGGGAAAGATCAAGATCCACTTCCACCTCGTGCTGAAGCTGCTGCCACTAGTCATGGCCGAGACGATGAAATGCCATCAACGTCGTCTGCCAAGGCCGATGCCCAATGTCATAGTAGAGAGAATGTAAAATCCAAAACACAAAAGTTCAGTAAAATGACCCAAAAATCAAAATTAAAAGCGTCTGAGGAGAAGCGTAAACTTGCCAATATGCCATTTACGACACGGAGTGGCAAGGAACGGCTGAGGCCCTGGCCTATGTTCATGGCTAGTGGTTCAGCTTCAAATGAGGATGGAAGCACTCATCCTCTCACTAGAAAAAAGAAAAGACTTAAGCTGGCAAAAGCACAGCAAAGAACTGTGCGTTCTTCAAAATCACAAATCCCCAAGGAGAGTCCAATTGTGTCGGTTGCGATGCCTGACCTTCCCAACACTGGACGGGAAGAGCTTGCGCCTTCCACCATTTGCACGCCCCCTGCAAGTGCTGGAAGGAGCACCCGCAGTCCAGTTCCTGATAGTCAAATTGAAGATGTCACTGTTGAAGTACACCAGGATGAGGATATGGGTGTTGCTGGCGCTGGGGAGGAAATTGACAAGGAGGATTCTGATGGTGAGGTGGTTTGTTTAAGTCAGGCACCCGGGGAGACACCTGTTGTCCGTGGGAGGAATATGGCCCTTGACATGCCTGGTCAAAATACAAAAAAAATCAGCTCTTCGGTGTGGAATTATTTCAACACAAATGCGGACAACAGGTGTCAAGCTGTGTGTTGCCTTTGTCAAGCTGTAATAAGTAGGGGTAAGGACGTTAACCACCTCGGAACATCCTCCCTTATACGTCACCTGCAGCGCATTTATCATAAGTCAGTGACAAGTTCAAAAACTTTGGGTGACAGCGGAAGCAGTCCACTGACCACTAAATCCCTTCCTCTTGTAACCAAGCTCCTGCAAACCACACCACCAACTCCCTCAGTGTCAATTTCCTCCTTACCCAGGAAAGCCAATAGTCCTGCAGGCCATGTCACTGGCAAGTCTGACGAGTCCTCTCCTGCCTGGGATTCCTCCGATGCATCCTTGAGTGTAACGCCTACTGCTGCTGGCGCTGCTGATGTTGCTGCTGGGAGTCGATCGTCATTCCAGAGGGGAAGTTGGAAGACCACTTGTACTACTTCCAGTAAGCAATTGACTGTCCAACAGTCCTTTGCAAGGAAGATGAAATATCACAGCAGTCATCCTGCTGCAAAGCAGACAACTGAGGCCTTGGCAGCCTGGGCGGTGAGAAATGTGGTTCCGGTATCCATCGTTAATTCAGAGCCAACTAGAGACTTGATTGAGGTACTGTGTCCCCGGTACCAAATACCATCTAGGTTCCATTTCTCTAGGCAGGCGATACCGAAAATGTACACAGACCTCAGAAAAAGACTCACCAGTGTCCTAAAAAATGCAGTTGTGCCCAATGTCCACTTAACCACGTACATGTGGACAAGTGGAGCAGGGCAAAATCAGGACTATATGACTGTGACAGCCCACTGGGTAGATGTATTGCCTCCCGCAGCAAGAACAGCAGCGGCGGCACCAGTAGCAGCATTTCGCAAACGCCAACTCGTTCCTAGGCAGGCTACGCTTTGTATCACCGCTTTCCAGAATAGCCACACAGCTGAAAACCTCTTACGGCAACTGAGGAAGATCATCGCAGAATGGCTTACCCCAATTGGACTCTCCTGGGGATTTGTGACATCGGACAACGCCAGCAATATTGTGCGTGCATTACATCTGGGCAAATTCCATCACGTCCCATGTTTTGCACATACCTTGAATTTGGTGGTGCAGAATTATTTAAAAAACGACAGGGGCGTGCAAGAGATGCTGTCGGTGGCCCGAAGAATTGCGGGCCACTTTCGGCGTTCAGGCACCGCGTACCGAAGACTGGAGCACCACCAAACATTCCTGAACCTGCCCTGCCATCATCTGAAGCAAGAGGTGGTAACGAGGTGGAATTCAACCCTCTATATGCTTTAGAGGATGGAGGAGCAGCAAAAGGCCATTCAAGCCTATACATCTGGCCACGATATAGGCAAAGGAGGTGGAATGCACCTGACTCAAGCGCAGTGGAGAATGATTTCAACGTTGTGCAAGGTTCTGCAACCTTTTGAACTTGCCACACGTGAAGTCAGTTCAGACACTGCCAACCTGAGTCAGGTCATTCCCCTCATCAGGCTTTTGCAGAAGAAGCTGGAGACATTGAAGGAGGAGCTAAAACAGAGCGATTCCGCTAGGCATGTGGGACTTGTGGATGGAGCCCTTAATTCGCTTAACCAGGATTCACGGGTGGTCAATCTGTTGAAATCAGAGCACTACATTTTGGCCACCGTGCTCGATCCTAGATTTAAAACCTACGTTGTATCTCTCTTTCCGGCAGACACAAGTCTGCAGAGGTTCAAAGACCTGCTGGTGAGAAAATTGTCAAGTCAAGCGGAACGTGACCCGTCACCATCTCCTCCTTCACATTCTCCCGCAACTGGGGGTGCGAGGAAAAGGCTAAGAATTCCGAGCCCACCCGCTGGCGGTGATGCAGGGCAGCCTGGAGCGAGTGCTGACATCTGGTCTGGACTGAAGGACCTGCCAACGATTACTGACATGTCGTCTACTGTCACTGCATATGATTCTCTCACCATTGAAAGAATGGTGGAGGATTATATGAGTGACCGCATCCAAGTAGGCACGTCAGACAGTCCGTACGTATACTGGCAGGAAAAAGAGGCAATTTGGAGGCCCTTGCACAAACTGGCTTTATTCTACCTAAGTTGCCCTCCCTCCAGTGTGTACTCCGAAAGAGTGTTTAGTGCAGCCGCTCACGTTGTCAGCAATCGGCGTACGAGGTTACTTCCAGAAAATGTGGAGAAGATGATGTTCATTAAAATGAATTATAATCAATTCCTCCGTGGAGACATTCACCAGCAGCAATTGCCTCCAGAAAGTACACGGGGACCTGAGATGGTGGATTCCAGTGGGGACGAATTAATAATCTGTGAGGAGGGGGATGTACACAGTGAAAGGGGTGAGGAATCGGAGGATGATGATGAGGTGGACATCTTGCCTCTGTAGAGCCAGTTTGTGCAAGGAGAGATTGATTGCTTCTTTTTTGGTGGGGGCCCAAACCAACCAGTCATTTCAGTCACAGTCGTGTGGCAGACCCTGTCGCTGAAATGATGGGTTCGTTAAAGTGTGCATGTCCTGTTTATACAACATAAGGGTGGGTGGGAGGGCCCAAGGACAATTCCATCTTGCACCTCTTTTTTCTTTCATTTTTCTTGGCATCATGTGCTGTTTGGGGACAATTTTTTTGAAGTGCCATCCTGCCTGACACTGCAGTGCCACTCCTAGATGGGCCAGGTGTTTGTGTCGGCCACTTGTGTCGCTTAGCTTAGTCACACAGCGACCTTGGTGCGCCTTTTTTTTTCTTTGCATCATGTGCTGTTTGGGGACTATTTTTTTGAAGTGCCATCCTGCCTGACACTGCAGTGCCACTCCTAGATGGGCCAGGTGTTTGCGTCGGCCACTTGGGTTGCTTAGCTTAGTCACACAGCTACCTCATTTCGCCTCTTTTTTTCTTTGCATCATGTGCTGTTTGGGGAGTATTTTTTGGAAGGGCCATCCTGTCTTGATTGACACTGCAGTGCCACTCCTAGATGGGCCAGGTGTTTGTGTCGGCCACTTGTGTCGCTTAGCTTAGTCACACAGCCACCTTGGTGCGCCTCTTTTTTTCTTTGCATCATGTGCTGTTTGGGGAGTATTTTTTTGAAGGGCCATCCTGCCTGACACTGCAGTGCCACTCCTAGATGGGCCAGGTGTTTGTGTCGGCCACTTGGGTCGGTTAGCTTAGTCACACAGCGACCTTGGTGCGCCTCTTTTTTTTTCTTTGCATAATGTGCTGTTTGGGGAGTATTTTTTGGAAGGGCCATCCTGTCTTGATTGACACTGCAGTGCCACTCCTAGATGGGCCAGGTGTTTGTGTCGGCCACTTGGGTCGCTTAGCTTAGCCATCCAGCGACCTCGGGGCAAATTTTAGGACTAAAAATAATATTGTGAGGTGTTCAGAATAGACTGAAAATGAGTGTAAATTATGGTTATTGAGGTTAATAATACTATGGGATCAAAATGACCCCCAAATTCTATGATTTAAGCTGTTTTTGAGGGTTTTTTGAAAAAAACACCCGAATCCAAAACACACCCGAATCCGACAAAAAAATTTCGGTAAGGTTTTGCCAAAACGCGTCCGAATCCAAAACACGGACGCGGAACCGAACCCAAAACCAAAACACAAAACCCGAAAAATTTCAGGTGCACATCACTAATATATAGTATACTGGTGGTCACTGTGTCAGCAAACTGCAAAACTAAAATGCACCACAGGTATAGAATGTAGATGGATAGTATACTTAATGACGACACAGAGGTAGGTACAGCAGTGGCCTTCCGTACTGCTATATATAGTAGACTGGTGGTCACTGTGTCAGCAAACTGCAAAACTAAAATGCACCACAGGTATAGAATGTAGATGGATAGTATACTTAATGATGACACAGAGGTAGGTACAGCAGTGGCCTTCCGTACTGCTATATATAGTATACTGGTGGTCACTGTGTCAGCAAACTGCAAAACTAAAATGAACCACAGGTATAGAATGTAGATGGATAGTATACTTAATGACGACACAGAGGTAGGTACAGCAGTGGCCTTCCGTACTGCTATATATAGTATACTGGTGGTCACTGTGTCAGCAAACTGCAAAACTAAAATGAACCACAGGTATAGAATGTAGATGGATAGTATACTTAATGACGACACAGAGGTAGGTACAGCAGTGGCCTTCCGTACTGCTATATATAGTATACTGGTGGTCACTGTGTCAGCAAACTGCAAAACTAAAATGCACCACAGGTATAAAATGTAGATGGATAGTATACTTAATGACGACACAGAGGTAGGTACAGCAGTGGCCTTCCATACCGTACTGCTATATATAGTATACTGGTGGTCACTGTGTCAGCAAACTGCAAAACTAAAATGCACCACAGGTATAGAATGTAGATGGATAGTATACTTAATGACGACACAGAGGTAGGTACAGCAGTGGCCTACTGTACCGTAATGCTATATATTATATACTGGTGGTCACTGGTCAGCAAAACTCTGCACTGTACTCCTCCTATATAATATTATACTGGTGGTCCCCAGTCCCCACAATAAAGCAGCACACTGAGCACAGATATGGAGTGTTTTTCAGGCAGACAACGTATACTGGTGGTCACTGTCAGCAAAACTCTGCACTGTACTCCTGCTATACTGTATAATACAGCTGCTCCCCAGTCCCCACAATTCAGCAGTGTGAGCACAGATATATGCAGCACACTGCAAAACTAAAATGCACCACAGGTATAGAATGTAGATGGATAGTATACTTAATGACGACACAGAGGTAGGTACAGCAGTGGCCTACTGTACCGTAATGCTATATATTATATACTGGTGGTCACTGGTCAGCAAAACTCTGCACTGTACTCCTCCTATATAATATTATACTGGTGGTCCCCAGTCCCCACAATAAAGCAGCACACTGAGCACAGATATGGAGCGTTTTTTTCAGGCAGAGAACGGATAACTGGTGATCACTGATCAGCAAAACTCTGCACTGTACTCCTCCTATATTATACAGCTGCTCCCCAGCCCTCCCCACAATTAAGCAATAGTGCACAATCAAGTTCAACAATAACGGAGAGGACGCCAGCCACGTCCTCTCCCTAACATTTCCAATGCACGAGTGAAAATGGCGGCGACGCGCGGCTGCTTATATAGAATCCGAATCTCGCGAGAATCCGACAGCGGGATGATGACGTTCGGGCGCGCTCGGGTTACCCGAGCCATACGGGAGAATACGAGTATGGCTCGGACCCGTGTAAAAAGGGTGAAGTTCGGGGGGGTTCGGTTTCCGAGAAACCGAACCCGCTCATCACTATCTGAAACTGCACAAAAAAAGTTTGTAGTCGCTCTGCAATACATTTGTTTGCACTTCTGCTGAGCTAAAATACACTCCCAGTGTGCGTCTGCTAAAAACTGCTAGCGAGCGATCAACTCGGAATGACCACCTTAATACAGAAGATTTAAGTAATACAGCAATAGATAAGCCACAGAGATATAAAATAAAACCTTAAGCACACAGAAGCATTAGGCATGATTGATGTAGGCATTGTGGGTAATAACTTCCAAGGGTTGTGTATTCCACCCTCACAAGGTACCAGGTGTGGTAGCCATCTTGGGCGCACAGCGTAGGATTACCCAGGGTGGAATAGTCTCCTCCTAGAAGAGATGACACAAAATGGGGGTGATTTCAGAGTCCTAAAGTTTAGAGTAGGGTTCCCACAAAACCACCAGGTCTATGTATTTTTCATCCTATCCACAAGTGTACCAGATGGGGCAGCCATGTTGGGTGCACTTCGAAAGTTACACTGTGGGAGGTGAGCCATACAAGAGTTATGAACTCTTTCTCTATTCTAGATGAAAAGCATTTCCTCCTAAGTAGGGAATTCAACTAGCTGCAATAATGCATTAACTTAATGCACCTATCGCGTGGTAATTCCAGCATGCACGTTCCATTTATTGTGCAATTCAATTAGAAAATTGCAAAATATGCATTTGCGCGCTTGCATTAAGTATAGGTGAAAATGGATAAATCTGCATTTACAGCAAAAGAAGGCTCACTAGTATATAATATCAATATAGAAGTCTATTATGGCCATAAAAAAAATATTGGGGTTCTTAAAATGTTTCAAATGGTTGCTAAATGCATTATTGTAAAACATTTGACAAATGCAAAAATAAATGCTCTACTTAAATTAGGGAACATAAAAATGGGTAATAGTATATATTTCAGTTATGTTAAGCCACTTTTAAAATAATTACAACCCCCCCCCCAAATAACTCCCATCTGTAAGTCTAAAAACACCTGTCCCACAAATAAATCACCCCAAATAAATCACCCCCATATGCGTTTTGCATTGCTTCATCCAAAAATGACTTGTGGTTATTGGGCAAATAAAAAAATAGGATTTTA
Organism: Pseudophryne corroboree; assembly: GCF_028390025.1. Taxonomy (NCBI): domain Eukaryota; kingdom Metazoa; phylum Chordata; class Amphibia; order Anura; family Myobatrachidae; genus Pseudophryne; species Pseudophryne corroboree. Next base: position 245,751,192 of record NC_086446.1, read on the forward strand.
ATACCTACCGGTAAATCCTTTTCTCGTAGTCCTTAAGCGTTATTGGGGACAGATTAGTACGATGGAGTATAGACGGGTCCAAAGGAGCCAGTGCACTTTAAATTTCTTCAACTGGCTGTGCTGGCTCCTCCCCTCTATGCTCCCTCCTACAGGTCAGTTATAGGTAAAACAGTGCCCGAAGGAGAAATGACATACTTGAGTGAAGGAACATAACAACAATAAGTGTGGTGAGATTTACACACCAGCACACCATAACATAACCGGGCCATCAAGGGCTAGCAACAGAAACAGCAACAACTGAACAGGTAACACATAACAGAGAACCTGCATAAAGTCACCCCACAGAGGCGGGTGCCCAATATTCCTTATGGACTAGGAGAAAAGGATTTACCGGTAGATATTAAAATCCTATTTTCTCTAGCATCCATAAGGGATATTGGGGACAGATTAGTAAACTGTGCACCAATAGCGGCTCTCCCCCTCTACACCCAGTACCAGTGATCCTGTGAACGTGTGAAGGAGCTGTATGAGGCTGCTGCTGCTGCTTATGCAGAGAAAGGCGCCAAAATGCTGCTGAGCCCGCTCTGATGTAGCTCCGCCCCCCATAATGGCGCCAGAGCTACTAATAATGTTTATACTGGCTATGTCTCCCACACCATTTGTAGCCTCACATAAATGTTTGGTACAATAACGCCAGCCAGTCTCACGCAGGGGCTCCAGCGGGTCCCCCCCAGGAGGGACCCGTGTGCCTCACCCATGCCTCTGCTGCACAATGAACCGAGGGACCCCCCTAACGGGGCCCCCGGTTTGTACTCACCACCGACGATCACCTTCAGGCTTTGTTAGGGGTATGCCCTTTGCTGTGGCTGAGACAGCTAAGGTGCAGTGCCCTGCTGAACAAACAGCCCCTCAAGATGGTAGTCCTGCAGCGGGGAAGCGGTTCTTCACCTCACGAGGCCGGTGCCCCCCCCCCTCCCCTACCCCCTACCCCCCCAACTCCCACGGCGCAGGTATGTTGTTGCCCAAACAGTATACAGAAAGAAATAAAAGTTTAAAAGAAATTGAAGAGAAAACTCTGGAGCTTGCAGAGTGTGCGTCCACTCAAGACTCTGAGGACACTTTTTTCTAAACTGCCTGTGTGGTAATTGCTGACAGACAGTAAGATAGTACTGCAGATTAGAATTGTAGCTCAAAATCAGGAAACTTGGATCATTGGATTATATAAAAATAAATATTGGATCATATAAAATGTAACTGGCCAGTAACCATTTAGCTGCATTGCTATGAAGCAAACTAGTTACAGAGAGCATTTTTATTGTTGCAAGTTATTCATTAATACCTATTATTATCAACAATGTGTAGGCTATATCTTCCCATAAGAGTCTGCACAACATATGCACATTTATCAATGTATTGAATAACATAACATTTGGGCTTCTGTAATTAGCATGATAACTATGCCAGCTGGGAATCTGTTTTGTTTGGTTACTATAAAAATGTTCTTTCTATTCAGATTTGTTCATTGCTTGATAATGGCAGCCTGTCTTTACGTGACCTTATAATTATATGCATTCTCCTATATTTATCCATTGAGTGGCAGACTCTACCCTGGTTCCTGCATATGGTGAAAGTTTCTTTACTGTCTAACCCATGAGATTTCTCTGAAAATAATTACTTATAGTGAACTGCACTTTGAACTCCTAAAAATTTGCTTAATTTGGATGTGAATATGCCAATACTGTAGCTATAATAAACAAATCAGATTCGACCAGCCTTATCTTTGCTGCGATTGTGAATATTCATGGCAATGTGGGTGCGATTAGTGTGGCCAAGAGTGGGCGTGTGCACTGCATATGCACCCATGTCCCATTGGAATGCATGGTGTGTACACACATGCTACTAGATGAGTGCAGCTGTGAATAGCCGCATGAAGCGATGTGTGCGGTGATCAAGGCAAAGATGAGGCTGGAGTATTAGAAACCAGCGTGGCCGAATTAAGGGAGGGGCGACAGGGGCGGCCGTCCAGGGGCACCCACGCATTAGGGGCCCCCACACAGGGTTGTGCTACCTTGCTGGGATGTGCAGGGATGTCCGATGCCAGCTGCCGCTGTGCCTGTCAAACTATATGACAGACAGCTGTGGCGGTGACCCATGCGGCGCGGCTCTATTCTTCAGTCCCCTCTCCGCTCCTCCACACTGCTTCGTTTTGTCTTCACTGTCAAGTCACAGGCAGAACCAGAGGGGAGGGTGGGGGAGGTGGGTTCATGTGGGCCCTTCTATCTTTTCTGGCAGTTTGAAGGGCAAGGGCTGGGAAGGCACGCAGCCTGGCTGGAGGGTTCCAGACAGTCACCGGGCACTAGGACCCAGCAGTTTGCTGGAGCCCTAATAGACAGGCTGCTGCTCCATGACGTTTAGGTATTGTGTGTGTGTATTTTGTTGGGGGCCCCCACACCTTTGTTGACCTGGGCCCCCACCATCCTTAATCCAGCCCTGGAAACCAGAAATATTTTAAGGACAAAGGTGGATATTCATGAAATCAATTTTACAGTAAATCCCCTGAAAACAACTGAATATGGAGGATGCATGCGAGCCGGAGGCAATCACGCTGCCGGCTATCAGGATCCTGGCAGTCAGGATACCTCCACCAGAATCCCAACACCCAGTTAAATGCTGGTGGTCGGAATCTCGCCGCCCGGATATCCCCCTTGGGTGGTGGTCCACCATGGGAGGAGGAATAGATTAGCGTGGCAACTGAAGATTAATGTGGTGGACAAAGGTCGCCCCCAGGCCCGAAGCATGGTGAGTGCAGCGAGCCCATGAGGGGACACGCTGCACTCGCAGCTGGTATTCTGGCTGATGTGATTCCGGCCAGCGGTCTGCTGAACGCCGGGACCCCGACAGCCGGGATATCATACTGATTCCATGCAAACATTTAGTGACATAGTGACATAGTTAATGAGGTTGAAAAAAGACAAACTGTCCATCGAGTTCAACCTGTTTTATAAACCTTATACTAATCCGAATGTAACTATAGTTTACTATAATGACCCAGATGAAGTTAAGGTTTGTGTTTTTCTGGTCTAGATAACAGCTCTAATACATGCTTTTTCTATAACATACTTTCTTTAAATGCAATACCCTTGTATATTTCTTTCAGTTAGGAATTTATCTGTTCCATTTTTAAACTTATTGACTGAGTCCACCATTATTACCTTATCTGGCAGAGAATTCCAAATCCTTAAAGCCCTTACTGTGAAGAACCCTTTCCTTCGTTGGGTATGACATTTTCTTTCCTCTAATCTCAGAGGGTGTCTGCGTGTCCTGTGCAGAGATTTATCAATAAACAAATCACCTGATAGATCCTTGTATTGGCTGTTTATATATTTGTAAATATTAATAATGTCCCCTCTTAGCCGCCTCTTTTCAAGCTTAAACATATCTAACCTAGTAAGCCTTTCCTCATAATCCAGCGCCTCTAACCCATTATTCAATTTGGTGGCTCGCCTCTGAACCCTTTCAAGTTCCAAGATATCTTTTTTATAGCGTGGTGCCCAGAACTGTACACAATATTCAAGATGCGGTTGTACCAATTACAGGATTACACTCTCATCCCTTGTCTCCATTCCCCGTTTTATGCATGCTAACACCTTATTTGCCTTAGTTGCTGCACTTTGACATTGGGTACTACTACTAAGTCTTATCAATGAGAGCCCTCAAATCTTTTTTAACTACCGTTTCACCTAAATTTTCCCCATTTAATTTATAGGTTGACTGATTGTTTTTAGTCCCAAGGTGCATAACTTTACATTTTTCTATACTGAACTTCATTCTCCATTTGTCTGCCCAAACTTTTAAATAAGTCATTCTGTAGAGAATCAACATCATTGTGTGAATGCTGGTTCCTCCTAATAACCTTGAAGGTATCCAAGTACACTTGTATGCTATCCATTATTATACCTTCCAGTATTTTCCCCACTATAAATGTCAAACTTACTGGTCTATAGTTACCGGGATGAGTTGTAGTTCCCTTTTTAAATATTGGGACTACCTCTGCTATACACCAGTCCTTAGGTATAATACCTTATGTAATAGAATCATAGAAAATCAAATATAAGGGCCTTGCTAGTTCTGAGTTAAGCTCCATAAGAACCCTTGGGTGAAGTCCATCTGGACCAGGAGATTTATTTATCTTAAGTTTACCTAGCCTCTCCAGGACTTCTTCCTCATTTAACAAAGTATTTAGCACAGGACATTATCATAGCTTTTGTTGTACTCTACTTCCACAAACAGGTTCTCTCTAGTAAACACTGATGCTTTATCTTTGTCATTATTAATCAAGGCACCCAACATGTCCTTTAATGGTTCTATATTCTCCATTTTTTTAACTTTATACCGTTTATATACAGTACTTAAAAACTTTTTTAGGTTTATTTTTTTATTTTCATTTGTTCTTTAACCTTCTTTTTAAGCCACATCGGATTGAATTTAATACTTCTGCATTTGCTGCCCAAGGGAATGAACATATGAATGTACTTATCAAGCATAATTTTAAAAGCCTCCCACTTATCAGCAGTGTTCTTCCCATGGAACAAAATTTCCCAATCAATGTCCTTTATTGCTCGTTTCAGTATGTTGAAATTAGCTTTTCTAAAGTTAAAAGTCTTATCTGGACCCATATAGTGTTGTTTTTTAAAACAAATATTGAATGACCATATTATGATCGCTGTTTCCCAAGGTCTCCCCTACTTTAGTATTTGATATAATCTCCACATTGTTAGTTAATAATAGATCCAGTATAGTCCTAAGCAGAGGCATAACTAAGGAGGTCAAGCAGGGCATGGGGACTCTGCCTGCATACTGTGTAATAAGGGACTCTGCCTGCGTACTGTGTAAAAATGGGACTCTGCCGGTGTACTGTGTAAAAAGGGGACTCTGCCTGCATAATGTGTAAAAAGGGGACTCTGCCTGTGTACTGTGCAAAAATGGGACTCTGGCTCTGTACTGTGTAAAAATGGGACTCTGCCTACGTACTGTGTAAAAAGGGGACTCTGCCTGTGTACTGTGTAAAAAGGGGACTCTGCCTGCGTACTGTGTAAAAAGGGGACTCTGTCTGCGTACTGTGTAAAAAGGGGACTCTGCCTGCATACTGTGTCAAAATGGGACTCTGCCTACGTACTGTGTAAAAAGGGGACTCTGCCTGAATAATGTGTAAAAAGGGGACTCTGCCTGTGTACTGTGTAAAAAGAGGACTCTGACTGCGTACTGTGTAAAAAGGGGACTCTGCCTGTGTACTGTGTAAAAATGGGACTCTGCCTGCGTACTGTGTAAAAAGGGGACTCTGCCTGTGTACTGTGTAAAAAGGGGACTCTGCCTGCATACTGTGTAAAAATGGGACTGTACCTGTGTACTGTGTAAAATAGGATTTTAATTACCTAATGGTAAATCCTTTTCTCAAAGTCCGTAGGGGATACTGGAAATCCATTTAGTACCAGTAGACAGGTCCACAAGGAGCCTTGGACAGTTTGATAGTGTGCGCTGGCTCCTCCCTCTATGCCCCTCCTACCAGACTCAGTCTAGGAAACTGTGCCCGAGGAGACGGGCATATTTTGAGAGAAGGATAGATAAGAAAAATGGTGAAATTACGAATCAGCACACACAGAACAATAGGAAAGCCATGCTAACCAAACTTGAAACATGAACAGCAACAGCTGAACCAACCAGAATAGTTAACTAAGTAACAGTGCAGGAAGAACGGGCGCCCAGTATCCCCTATGGACTACGAGAAAAAGATTTACCGGTAGGTAATTAAAATCCTATTTTCTCTTATGTCCTTGGGGATACTGGGAATCCATTTAGTAACATGGGGAAGTACCAAAGCTCCCAAACCGGGTGGGAGAGTGCTGAGGTTCCTGCAGAACTGACTGACCAAACTGAAGGTCCTCAGAGACCAAAGTATCGAACTTGTAAAACTTTGCAAACGTATTCGAACCTGACCAAGTAGCTGCTCGGCAGAGCAGCTGGTTCAAACTAGTCTGATTGGAGGAACTGTAGCACCAAATTGAGATCCCAAGGTGCCGTGGGAGGCACAAAGGGAGGTTGGATGTGCAGAACACCTTTCAAGAATGTCTGGACCTCAGGGAGAGAAGCCAATTGTTTCTAAAATTAAATAGATAAGGCCAAAATCTGGACTTTAATGGAGCCTAGGCATAGGCCCACATCCACTCCTGACTGCAGAAAAAGCAGGAGATGACCCAGATGAAATTCCACCACAGAATATTGTCTGCTCTCACACCAAGAGACATACTTCCATATACGGTGGTAATGATTAGACGTTACCCCCTTCCTGGCTTGGATCATAGTCGGGACGACCTTGTCAGGAATCCCTCTCACGGCTACAATCAGCTTTTAATTCAACTTCTATTCCATTAAACTTAGCCACGGTAAGTCTTGATAGGTGAATGGGCCCTGTTGCAGAAGATCCTCGCGAAGTAGTAGAGGCCACAGATCTTCGATCAGCATCTCAAGAAGATCTGCGTACAAGGCCCTTCGAGGCCAGTCCGGAGCAATGAGGATTGCTTGAACCTTTTCCCTTTTTATTCTCTTTAGAATTCTTGGGATCAGAGGAAGTGAAGGAAACACCTACACCAGTTGGTAGACCCACAGAGTTGTCTGAGCGGCTACCGCCACTGCTTGTGGGTCCCTCGACCTGGAACAGTATGGCTTGAGCTTCTTGTTGAGTCAAGAGGCCATCATGTCAATCTGTGGATATCCCCACTGACGTGTCAACCACCGAAACGCCTCTGGGTGGAGGCCCCACTCCCCCGGGTGCAGGTCATGTCTGCCTAGGAAGTCTGCTGACCATATTCCTTGAAACTGCACCCCCTGGGTGACTGCTCCCCAACTCTAAGGCTTGCATCTGTGGTTAGCAGAATCCAATTCTGAATCCCGAACCTCCGACTCTCTACAAGGTGAGACATCTGTAGCCACCACAGAAGGGAGATTCTGGCTCTTGGCGACAGACAGATCAACTGGTGCATGTGAATATGCGATCCAAAACATTTGTCCAATAGATCCAGCTGGAAGGGCCTTATATGAAACCTTCCATACTGAAGCGCCTCGTAAGAGGCCACCATTATCCCCAGAAGGTGAATGCACAGATGCACCAAGATCTGGGTTGGCTTCAGGACAGCCCAAACCATCGACTGGTTAACCATAGTCTTCTCCACGGGAAAGGAACACACTCTGAGACTCTGTGTCCAGTATCATTCCCAGCAAAGGAAGCCTCTGCGTCGGTTCCAGGTGAGATTTTGGTAAGTTCAGAATCCACCTGTGAACCAGGAGTAGTCTAGTTGAGAGGCCAATGCTGTCCAACAACCGCTCCCTGGGTGATACCTTTATCAGAAGATCGTCCAGGTATGGAATTATGGCCCTCATTCCGAGTTGTTCGTTCACTAGCCGCTTTTCGCAGCAGTGCACACGCTAAGCCGCCGCCCTCTGGGAGTGTATCTTAGCTTAGCAGAATTGCAAACGAAAGATTCGCAAAATTGCGAATAGAAATTTCTTAGCAGTTTCTGAGTAGCTCGAGACTTACTCTGCCACTGCGATCAGTTCAGTCAGTTTCGTTCCTGGTTTGACGTCACAAACACACCCAGCGTTCGCCCAGACACTCTCCCGTTTCTCCAGCCACTCCCGCGTTTTTCCCAGAAACGGCAGCGTTTTTTCACACACACCCATAAAACGGCCAGTTTCCGCCCAGAAACACCCACTTCCTGTCAATCACACTCCGATCACCAGAACGAAGAAAAAACCTTGTAATGCCGTGAGTAAAATACCAAACTTCTTAGCAAATTTACTTGACGCAGCCGCAGTGCGAACATTGCGCATGCGCAGTTAGCGGAAAATCGCACCGATGCGAAGGAAAATAATGAGCTAACAACTCAGAATGAGGGCCTATGTTTTCTGCCTGTCTGCAGAGCAGAAACATCATCTCTGCCATCACTTTGGTGAACACACTCGGTGCCGTGGAGAGACCAAATGGCAGGGCCAGGAACTGGTAGTGGCAGTCCTGCAGTGCAAACTGTAGATAAGCCTGATGAGGCGGCCAGATCAGAATGTGAAGATACGCATCCTTGATATCCAGAGACACTAGGAATTCCCCTTCCCCCAGACCTAAGATCACTGCTCTCAGAGACTCCATCTTGAATTTGAACACTCGTAAGTGTGGGTTCAACGACTTGAGGTTCAAAATTGGTCTTACCGAACCGTCCTGTTTCGGTATTACAAACAAGTTGAAATAATATCTCTTGTTTTGAAGATGAGGAGGAACTGGAACAATGACCTGAGTCTGTACCAAAAGCATATATACTGGTCGTCACTTATTTTCCATCCATATATGTATACACTGGTTATTACGTATCTTTTCACTATATTGTGCCTTTTCGGTCAGGTTACACATTACAACACTTATCACAGATACAGGAAAATCTCGGAGGGAAAGGGAGCAGACAGACAAGGATACATTTAGTTTATTGCATGTGTGAAACAAACAACAGTTATTACTTATAAACACATAGAACTACCAAAAACAACAGCATTAGGATTGAGCGCAGCACTAATAATTTAGTAATCCACCCACATGCTATAGTAGGTCTCTGGGCCACCTCAGCAGCTGTATACAAAGATTTGAGTGTAGTCTCAATTCTACGGTCAGCCTTGTCTTTTAGGGAGGCTGCACCTGGGACAGGCAATACAATTTTCTGTGACAGCCTGGATACTGATGCATCCACTATCGGTGGATTTTCTCATTTTTTCCTATCCTAAGGAGGAAAAGGAAAAGATGATATCAACCTTTTAGGGATTTGAAATTCGCTATCAGGATTAACCCACGGTTCTTCAAACAGGGTATTTAGTTCCTTTGACACAGGAAAAGTGGCTGAGGATTTCTTTTTTATATTAAAATAAGGTTCCTCAGTCTCCTCTGTCACCTTATCAGGGATATGCAGAACTTCTATGATAGCTTCTATGAGAGCTTCTATTCCTTGTGAAAGAGTAGCCTCTCCCACCTCTGAGTCCACTTCCCCCTCCTCCATGTCTGACCCTTCATCATCAGAGTCAGACTGCAGAATATGGGCCAAAGGACATTTTTGCGGACAAATGGCAGTCTCTTTTCATAAACTCAGTCATCGATTGTCTTAAGTATTGCGTCTCTTTCTCTTTGTGGGCCAATTTAGTAGAAATATTGGAAATCATTCCCTTAATGGAGTCCAGCCAAGCTGGTTCTGCCCCGCTAGCCTGGGAAGTTACACTGCACTGATTACACTGGTCACTGCTTTCCTTGTGTAGGCTCCGTCCTGGACCTACTCCCGGCACATCCGCCCTGCTCCTTGCCTTGATCCCTCCGTCCTGCTCACAGCACCCGGCTCCGTCCTGCACCTTGCTTCCTCAATCCAACTCCCAGCACCCGGCTCTGTCCTGCACTTGCTCCCTTTGTTCAGCTTCTGGCACCTTGCTCCTGCTCCCAGTACCTTGTTCCTGCTCCCGGCACCTTACCCCTGGACACAGCTCCAGCCCCGGCTTCGTCCTGCACGTGCATGCGCATGCACCATGCATCCGTGCGTCACTTCCAGACTCCTCTCTGGCTTAGAGTCTCCTCATCTCTTCCCAGCATTTCCTCCTCTATGCGTGATCAGCGTTATACTTATACCCAGGGTTGTATGAAGTTGAAGCTTCCATTTCTGATCACAAAAGAAACCCCCATAGGTTTCTATAGTTGCTGATAAATTGTGTCCTTTACACTAGAAAAACAAACAAGTTCTTCCAGCTTACCATATGGGCCAGCAAAAGAGACTTGCATCCTACATGATATTAGTAATGCAGAGATCTCAGTATTTCTAAACTGAGAGCCAACTGATCTGGAGGTAACCCTTAAATCCCCCATTATGGCACTACAAGGATCAGAATACCCTCCTACTGATCTCGTTCATGCCTTTCAGAGCAGTGATATACAGAATGGTAGTAGCTCAAATCAATTTATTGGTCCATAAAAAGGTGCATGTAAGGGAGGAGTTAATCTAGACTACAAAAAAACAAATTCCCCCAGCACACCATAACAGACATGCAAAAGAAGCGTCCATCCTACATTATAATAGTAATGCACAGATCTCAGTTACATACAGTACATTTGTAAACCACTAGCAGCAGTAAGGCATCTCTACTCTGGTTTTAGCTATTACTTTGCTTCCTACTGTTCACAGGAATGGGCTCTTGTCCGAGTAGCTATTCCTAAATTCAAGCAAAAATATTAATTTTTTCAAATTTAAATGGAACTATCTCATCACAATCGCTCTGAAAATGTGGATTGTGAGAAATATGCCCCAAAGTAAGTTTCTGGTGAAATTATAAAGTAATATATTCTCACTTATAAATTGTATTTCAAATAAACCATTCCAAATGTAAAGTATCTTTCAAATGACATGGAAAAAAAAAATTGATTTCTGCTCATTGTGGAAAAAGTTCAAACATATTTATCATAGAAAAAATCCCAGTAATCATATAAATACACTGATGAATGAGGGGAAATTTTATTGAGAGACCGTTCTGTTCTTCAATGCAGATAATGAGAACTAAATGTCAATGAGTGCAGCAAAGAAGACAGGCATGAAAAGAAAGAGCAGGCTGTGATGACAACCCCCCTCAGCTGATGATAAGACTCAGGCAAAACGCACAGGTCTCCACCATCTCTTCCATTTGCCTGGTAGACTTACCTGGAAATAAAGGCTAGAAATACCAGGCTTCAGAGGAACAAAGCCTTTAATTCCTCACCTTAATAATCTGTAAATGTGACATTTCCACATCTTCACTCTCTCCTTCAGAGCATTTATTGATGATAGACTGCATCTATAATGTAAATAAGGATATTTTAAAAAGAATACATAAAATGTAACTTTTTTAAGTAAACTGGTTCTGACCACAATGTGACATAACACTAACAGTTTCTTTCACATTTCACCACAAATGTATCCTCAAACATTTTAAAATGGAGAACTTTTATTGCACATTTGTTTTAACCAGACCAATGGTCAGATTCAATTAGCCTCCTTAATTTACCATGTGAGGAAAAGGGTGGTAGCCTCAAGCTATTACACCTGAGGCTATTCAATTAGAACCCATTTTCCTTTTGCAGTAAAATTGGCACTAACACACGTTAACCCCATAGGTTCTAAGCTTATCACTGGGCTGCTGCGAGCTGTAATTGAATAGCCCCAGCTGACCAGTTAGCCCATGATTAATTACCGCAACTAATTGAATCCGGCCTCAAGAAGTATATTTACTAAGCTTCAGTTTTTCATTTGTTGTGGTTTTCATGTGGTTTTGAGGGATTGCATCCAGATAATTTACTGACGCCCAAACCAGTGGAAAACCACAGAGAATCCAGACTTTAGAAGGCAGTTGACATTGGAGACCATCAACGTTTTTTTTTCCTATTACAAGTATATATTCTGCAGATTTACTAAGTGGTGGGTTTACAAACTTCCACAATTCTGCTGACAAACCCACCACAAATTAGGTGGCTGTTACAGGCAAGATAGCTTAAAATGCAACCTGGTTTATCAGGAGAGGAATCACAATACACTTCCCTATATGGACAAAAGTATTCGGACGCCTGACCATTACACCAACAGGGACTGTTATGAGATTGTATTCAAAATCAAATACATATACAGTACTTTAATCTGGAGTTGGTCCCCCTTTTGCAGCTATAACAGCTTCCATTCTTCTTGGAAGTCTTTCCACAAGATTTTGGAGTGTGTCTGTGGGAATTTGTGCCCATTCATTCTGTAGAGCATTTATGAGTTTAGGCACTGATGTTGGACGAGTAGGCGTGGCTCGCAATTTGCGGTCAGTTCATCCTAAAGTTGCACAATGGGGTTGAGGTCAGGGCTTTGTGCGGACCAGTCAGGTTACTCCACACCAAACTCATCAAACAATGTCTTTATAGTTCTTGCTTTGTGCACTGGGGCAGAGGCGGAACTACCGCCAGTGCAACCAGTGCGTTGCACTGGGGCCCGCCTCTGCCAGGGGCCCAAAGCATGTAATGAGTCAAACTGACTCATTACATGCCGCTGTGCGCTGCGGGCAACCGCTGCCCGCAGCGCACAGCCGCCCAGAGAGGAGAGGAGAGGAGCAGCGGTACGGGGAAAGGAGGAGGAGGGAGGTGGAGGAGGGAGCCGCAGCAGCGCTTTGTTACTGGTTGAGGCGATGCTGCTGCTGCTGCCCCTCTTCACTATAGGCTGTCTTCCGAGAACAGCCTATAGTGAAGCAGAGGGGCAACAGCAGCAGCGCCTCCATCAATAACACAGCGCTGCTGCGGCTCCCTCCTCCACCTCCCTCCTCCTCCTTCTCTCCTGCCCGGGAATCGTGAGTGACCAGAAGCTGCACCGAGGAGCCTGAGCCAGCGGAGAGGGTAAGTATAATTCTTCTTTCTTTCTTTCTTTCTTTCTTTCTTTCTTTCTTTTTCTTTCTTTCTTTCTTTCTACTGCTGCAATGTGTAAAAATGGGGAATCTGCCTGCCGCAATGTGTAAAAAGGGGTAATCTGCCTGCAGCAATGTGTAAAAATGGGGAATCTGCCTGACGCAATGTGTAAAAATGGGGAATCTGCCTGCCGCAATGTGTAAAAAGGGGGAATCTGCCTGCCGCAATGTGTAAAAATGGGGAATCTGCTTGCCGCAATGTGTAAAAATGGGGAATCTGCCTGCCGCAATGTGTAAAAAGGGGGAATCTGCCTGCCGTAATTTGTAAAAAGGGGGACGCTGTCTGCCGTAATGTGTAACAAGGGCACGCTTTCTGCCGTAATGTGTAAAAAAGGGCACGCTGTCTGCCGTTATGTGTAAAAAGTGTACGCTGTCTGCCGCTATGTGTAACAAGGGCACGCTGTCTGCCGCTATGTGTAACAAGGGCACGCTGTCTGACTCTATGTGTAACAAGGGCACGCTGTCTGCCGCTATGTTTAACAAGGGCACGCTATCTGCCGTTATGTGTAAAAAGTGTACGCTGTCTGCCGCTATGTGTAACAAGGGCACGCTGTCTGCCGCTATGTGTAACAAGGGCACGCTGTCTGCCGTTATGTGTAAAAAGGGGACGCTGTCTGCCGTTATGTGTAAAAAGTGCACGCTGTCTGCCATAATGTGTAAAAAGGGGGACGTTGTCTGCCGTAATGTGTAAAAAGGGGACGCTGTCTGCCGTAATGTGTAAACAGAGGAATCTGTCCGCCGTAAGGTGTAAAAGGGTCTCTACCTGGTGTAGTGGTGCTACTGTGCGGCGTAATTTGAATAATGGAGACTACTGTGCACCGTTTTATGAATTGGTATTATTTTGCGGCCACACCACTTCCCCACGAAGCCATGCCACTATGTATTTTTGCGCGCGCCTACGGCGCGCACTGCCCCTGTTTTGCATGCAGGGGTGGGGCTCCGATGCTGTTTCTTGCACACAGTGCTAAAATGTCTAGTTACGGCACTGTTGCTAGGTATCTATTTCTCTGGCCCTGAGCAGGTCCCCCTCACCAGATCCTCTCCAGGGGTGAAGGGACGGACTTGGATGGAATGGGAGGGGGCAAAGCATTTTGTCGCACCTGGGCCCACCGCTTGCTAGTTCCGCCACTGCACTTGGGCACATTTATGTTGGAATAGAAAAGGGCCTTCCCCAAGCTGTTGCCACAAAGTTGGAAGCATAGCATTGTCCAAAATGTCTTGGTATGCTGAAGCATTAAGATTGCCCTTCACTGGAGATAAAATGCCTAGCCCAATTTCTGAAAAACAGCCCCATATCATATCATTATCCCTCCTCCACCATACTTCACAGTTTGCATAATGCATTCAGGCAAGTAACGTTCTCCTGGCCTCTGCCTAACTTAGACTTGCCGATCTGACTGCCAAACAGAGAAGCGTGATTTGTCACTCCACAGAATAAGTTTCTATTGCTCCACAGTCCAGTGTCGGTGTACTTTACACCACTCCATCCGACTCTTGGCATTGGACTTTATTCAGCTTTTTAGCTATTGAAACCCATACCTCTCAACATGACCCTCTCCAGTAGGGACTGAATGCTCTGCTTCTGAACTTTTCTCTTAATTTATGATTGCAGGCACCTGTTTTTAACATGTTAATGGATAAGAAAGGTGTTTCAGCACAGGTGCTGACAATCATAAATTAAGAGGGAAGCCCAGGAGCAGAGCATATTGCCCCTCCTGGAGAGGGTCATGTTGGGAGGTATGGAAACCCATTCCATTAAGCTTCCGCCGCATAGTTTTTGTGCTTACATTAATGCCAGTGGAAGTTCGAAACACTTCAGCTATGGAATCAGCAGAGAGTTGGTGACTGAATTAATGTGAATGTCAATGACTGCTAAGGCGCATGGTGCGTAAAAGTCACCAACGCTCTGACTTTTACGCACCATGCGCCTTAGCAGTCATTGACATTCACATTAATTTGGAGAAGTAGAAGTTTCCTTTACAAAAAGGTGGTGAACTTGGCTTGTCCTGTACATGACAACTAAATTTTGTGATATTGTGTTGGATATAACAGAATACTTTTTTTTATTATCTAAAATTAAAGCCTACTTAGGTATTTTTATTTTACAATCATCTTTTCTTCTTCTTTTGTTTAAACCTTCTTTGTATTAAGTGATATGGCTTTTTTATTTTTGTTGTTTTGTAATTTTGAGAAAAGACTTTATTGTAGTTCTACAGGAGAAACAAAAGCATATAGGTAGATTACAATAAGAAAATGGCATCCACAAAAGAAAAAATAGCGATGCAATCAAACTACAAAGACATTGCAATGCCGGAAAATAAGTATAGATGTGCGGCAGGCACTTTTCGTGTTTTGTGTTTTGGTTTTGAACTGGATACCTTCTCGTGTTTTGGATCTGGATAGGTTTTGCCAAAACCATTGTTTCGGGTTTTGGTTTTGGATCCAGTGGCGTAAGTTTGTCACAGTTGCCCGGAGGCAAGAAAAATATTGGTGTGTCCCCCCCCCCTATAAATATATATATATATATATAATGTCCTGAAGCCTGGCACTCCCTCCGTTGTTAGCATGCCCCGGTGCCCTCAGAATAATCGAAGAATAGTTTAAACAAAAACTGCGGCACTCGTGGTCTTGGAAAAATGCTTGTATTGAAAAGTTTACATAGCGCACCCGCGCCCCTCCAACGTTTCGGGGAGTCTAACCCCTTTGTCAAGGTGTAGGTGACACCACGAGTGCCGCAGTTTTTGTTTAAACTATATATATATATATATATATATATATATATATATTTGCTCCTACATAACAAGCCCGCAGATTCTAACTACATGAAGCTACTACAAAACTGTTGCAACTAGGCAGATTTATGTAGCGGTCCAGCCACACACTACATAGATCTGCTCAGTCACTCACAATGCTGATTATTTCTCTGACAATTAATTTGCAAGTGTCATACCCAGGATTAGAACCCGCAACCTATTACACTGGTGGCATGCACCTTACTCATGGAGATATCTGCTATTGCATAGAAAGTATGAGAATTCTAACTATATGAAGTTACTTGTAATTGTCAGAGAAATAACTTCATATAGTTAGAATTCTCATGCTTCCTTTATAGGAGCAAATAGCTTCATCAGTAAGGTGTCTGCTTCCAGTATATCTATAATAAAGAGGGTGTGATTTGTAAGGTGTAGTGACTAGTGGGGAAGTCAGCTACGGAAGAGGTACTGGCTGCTGTCAATTAACTTAATTGATTAATGTAGCTGAACACATGGAACAGGAGGAGAGGTGCCCCCCTTCAAAGCAGGAGCCCGGCGGCAGCTGACTCCGTTGCCTCCCAGAGTTCTGCCTCTGTTTGGATCTGGATGATTTTTGAAAAAAACATAAATATAGCTAAAATATCACAGAATTTGGGGGTAATTTTGGTCCTACGGTATTATTAACCTCAATAACATTAATTTCCACTCATTTACAGTCTATTCTGAACACCTCACATGTCACAATATTGTTTTTAGGCCTAAAAGTTGCACAGAGGTAGCTGTATGACAAAGCTAAGCAACACAAGTGTGCGGCACAAACACCTGGCCCATCTAGGAGTGGCACTGCAGAGGCAGACAGGATGGCACTTAAAAAATCTAGGCCCTAAACAGCACATCATGCAAAGAAGTAAAAGAGGTGCAATGAGATAGCTGTATGACTAAGCTAAGCGACACAAGTGTGTGGCACAAACATCTGGCCCATCTAGGAGTGGCACTGCAGTGGCAGACAGGATGGCACTTAAAAAAACTAGGCCCCAAACAGCACATCATGCAAAGAAGTAAAAGAGGTGCAATGAGGTAGCTGTCTGACTAAGCTAAGGGACACAAATGTGCGGCACAAACACCTGGCGCATCTAGGAGTGGCACTGCAGTGGCAGACAGGATGGCACTTAATAAACTAGTCCCCAAACAGCACATCATGCAAAGAAGTAAAAGAGGTCAATGAGGTAGCTGTATGACTAAGCTAAGCGACACAAGTCTGTGGCACAAACACCTGGCCCATCTAGGAGTGGCACTGCAGTCCCACTGCACTAATGGCGGATACCGGATGCACGTCTATCACCAACATAGCTGTCAGGGCCTCAGTTATCCGCTTTACAACAGAATGACTGCTGTCATATTTCATCTTCTTCACAAAGGACTGTTGGACGGTCATTTGCTTAGTTGAAGTAGTACAAGTGGTCATCCGACTTACCCTCTGAGATGACGATCGACTCCCAACAGCAACAACAGCAGCGGCAGCAGCAGCAGTAGGAGGAAGTGGTTCTTGATCTTTCCCTATTTTATCCTCCAAATTTTTGTTCTCTGTTATTTTTCTGGAGTTATATAACAAAGGAGAACATACCTCTACACCACACAGGGCAAACCCTGTAAAAATTATTTGGATTAAATATTAATAACCCCTTTATTTTGAGTAAATAATATGCAGCACAGGACAGCACCACTGAACTTATATGGCAGCACCACTGGACTGGACTTATATGGCAGTACCACTGGACTGTACTTATACGGCAGTATCACTGGACTTATACAGCAGTACCACTGGATATATACGGCACTATCGCTGGATTTGTATGACAGTATCACTGGATTTATACGACAGTATATGGCAGTATCACAGGAATTATATGGCAGTACTACTGGACTGGATTTATACGGCAGTACCACTGGACTTATATGGCAGTACCACTGGACTGGATTTATACGGCAGTAATACTGGATTTATACAGCAGTACCACTGGACATGTACGGCAGTATCACTGGAATTATATGGCAGTACTACTGGACTTATACAGCAGTACCGCTGGACTGGATTTATATGCAGTAGCACTGGACTTATACTGCAGTACCACTAGACTGGATTTAGACGGCAGTACCACTGGTCATATACGGCAGTATCACTGGAATTATATGGCAGTACCACTGGACTTATACGGCAGTACCACTGGACTGGATTTATACGGCAGTACCACTGAACATATACGGCAGTACCACTGGACTGGATTTATATGGCAGTACTACTGGATTTATATGGCAGTACCACTGGACATATACGGCAGTATTATCTCTGGAATTATATGGCAGTCCCACTGGACTTGTACAGCAGTACCACTGGACTGAATTTATACGGCAGTATCACTGAACTTATACGGCAGTACCATTTGCCATATACGGCAGTATCACTGGACTGGATTTATACGGCAGTACCACTAGACATGTACGGCAGTATCACTGAATTTATATGGCAGTACCACTGGACATATACGGCAGTTTCACTGGACTTTTACAGCAGTATCACTGGATTGGATTTATATGGCAGTACCACTGGATTTATACGGCAGTACCACTGGACATATACAGCAGTATCACTGGACATATACGGCAGTATCACTGGACATATACGGCAGTACTACTGGACTTATACAGCAGCACAGGGACACAACCACTTGACTGATGCATGACAACACAGCACCACTGCAATGGACTGGACTTATACAGCAGCACTGGACATATGGCAGCAGAGGACACAACCACTGTGACTGGACTGATGCAGCACAAACACCACCACTGGACTGATGCAGCACAACACAGCACCACTGGACTGGACTTATACAGCAGCACTGGACATATGGCAGCAGAGGTCACTACCACTATGACTGGACTGATCCAGCACAAGACACCACCACTGGACTGATGCAGCACAACACAGCACCACTGGACTGGACTTATACAGTAGCACTGGACATATGGCAGCAGAGGATACTACCACTGTGACTGGACTGATGCAGCACAAGACACCACCACTGGACTGATGCAGCACAACGCAGCACCACTGGACTGGACATATACAGCAGCACTGGACATATGGCAGCAGAGGACATGACCACTGTGACTGGACTGATGCAGCACATGACACCACCACTGGACTGATGCAGCACAACACAGCACCACTGGACTGGACTTATACAGCAGCATTGGACATATGGCAGCAGAGGACACCACTACTGTGACTGGACTGATGCAGCATAAGACACTACACTGGACTGAGCAGCACAAGACAGCACTGGAATCGCCACCCCACTTTCCCGCACAGACACTGAGGACGGAGACACGTCCTCTCGCTAAACTCTCCAATTCCGGAGTAAAAATGGCGGCAACGCGCGGCTCCTTATATGGAATCCAAAACCCGCGAGAATCCGACAGCGGGATGATGACGTTTTGCCACGTTCTGGTTTTCCGAGTCTGGCGGGAAGTCCAGAGCCGGGCTCGGATCCGGGCTCGGGACGTGAAGTTCGGCTCGGGACATGAAGTTCGGTAGGGTTCGGTTCTCTGAGAACCGAAACCGCTCATCTCTAAAAATAAGTATGTGATACAAGCAAATTCTGTGTAGATGGAAAGGTGTGGGAGAGAGGAAGGGAGTGGAAGAGAAGGGAGGGAATATGCTGGCAATAGCATTGTGTAGCAAAAAAATATAAATTACGAGTGTGCCTCATGATAAGAAATCCAGGGGGACAAAATACTAGCAAATTCATGCAGATAGCTAGTAATATGTTCCAAATTAGAAAGTGTGCCAGATTGACTTATGAAGAGACAAAGAAGAGGAGGGATCTATTAACTTCCAGCACGCTGCAATGGCACAATTAGCCGCATTGAGAATGTGCTGGATAGGTTCTTGAGTGTTTTCATCACAAGAGGGAATGGGCCAAGTTAGGAGAGAGTATGAAATGCAGCATTGAATGTCCACATGGGAGAAAATGAAATGATGTACCATATCGCAGAACCACCTACTTTTAGGGCATTGCCACCAAATGAGAGCAAAGGTGCCCTCTTTTCCCAAATCCCTTCTATACCTATACGACGCCTTGGGGAATATAGCTCGAAAGCATGAAGGCAAAAGATGCCATCGATATAAGCGTATAAAAGTGTTTTCGCAAATCCTAACACAGATAGAAAATTTAGCAGCCACTTCCTGAATTTAAGCCCACTCCTATGGACCAGAGTCTCTCTCCTAGGCCAGCTCATGGGGTTCCTTGGGGATCAGTTGTGGGCAATCAGAAGTAGCTACGAGACCTTATGAATCTGAACGAAGGAGACAAAATGTCTCTAATGGAGTATAAATCGGGCAGGAGCGAGAACCCATCAGCATTGTATAGAGATAACGGATTTAGAGATATTGATGGAAGCATTCGTTAGGTAATCTGAAGCAGTCCTGAAGGGCAAGAAACACTCGCAGGGGAGTGATGTCTCTGAGAAATGTTATATTATGATCAGTCCTGATATGTTACAACTTGTATAAATGTCCTGTACGCGACAGTAGCAGTATTTGTCAACAACCCTAACTAAAAAGTTGATAATTAAAGCGGATAAGATTTTCCAAACAACATGGAATCATTCAGCAGGGATGCATTAAGGCTGCAATTGAGCTGTCTATCTAATGCTATGTGCAGTATACTGTATTGTAGGGTAATTGGGGAATGATCTGAATGAGTGAATTACAGTCTGAAAAAATGGATATTAGAGTTGCAGTGAGAAAAAATCTTAATCAGGGCAAATATGAGTTAATATTCAAAGCTAACTCTACCCTGAGAATCTGTAAAAAAATAAATTTGAAACTTAATTTTTATTGATAACACTTTTTAATAAACACCAAAATATAATCTATCTCTAGTCTTGGATGTTGTTAAGGCCCTCATCATATGGTGCTCGTTTGGAAGGATCAGATTCTCTGTGATCTCAGTGAGGTTGAGAAAGATCATAAGGGCCCTGCACATTGGGCGATCCGCCGCCGAGCTGCCCAGCGGCGGAAACGGGCGACCCGGCGGCGGGGGGGGGGGGGGGGGGCAGTGATGGGGGAGTGAAGTTTCTTCAGTCCCCCCGTCATCCGGCTCCATAGCAGTGCAGGCAAATATGGACGAGATCATCCATATTGGCCTGCATGCACAAGCGAAGGGGCACCAGTGATGAACGAGTGCGGGGCCGCGCATTGTTCATCGCTGGTGCCTCTACACTGAAAGATATGAACGGTATCTCGTTCATTAATGAACGAGATCTTTCATATCTTTCAGTATTATCGCCCAGTGTGTAGGGCCTGTGAAGCCTTGCACTTATTGGTATTGTGAGTTAGAGATGAGCGGGTTCGGTTCCTCTGAATCCGAACCCGCCCGAACTTCAGTTTTTTTTACACGGGTCCGAGCGACTCGGATCTTCCCGCCTTGCTCGGTTAACCCGAGCGCGCCCGAACGTCATCATCCCGCTGTCGGATTCTCGCGAGGCTCGGATTCTATCGCGAGACTCGGATTCTATATAAGGAGCTGCGCGTCGCCGCCATTTTCACACGTGCATTGAGATTCATAGGGAGAGGACGTGGCTGGCGTCCTCTCCGTTTAGAGAAGAGAGTGAGACAGTAGAGAGAGACACAGTAGTAGTAATTTTGGGGAGCATTATTAGGAGGAGTACTACTATACTACTACTACTTGCTGAAGTGATATAGATTAGATAGTGTGACTGTATTAATTATCTGACTTGTGGGGGAGACACTGACAGTGGGGAGCAGTTAGAGTCTGAGAGCAGGACTCAGGAGTACATATAACGTACAGTGCACACTTTTGCTGCCAGAGTCAGTGCCACACTGCCATTGTGACCACACTGACCACCAGACCAGTATAATATATTTTGTGATTGTCTGCTTAGGAGTACTACTTGCAAGTTGCTGATAGTGTGACCAGTGACCTGACCACCAGTTTAATAATCAATCACCACCAGTTTAATATATATATATATATATATATAATTGTATATTATATATATATATATATATATATATATAATATTGTATACCACCTACCCGTGGTTTTTTTTTTTTTTTCATTCTTCTTTATACATACTACTATAGTAGCTTACTGTAGCAGTCTGCGGTGCTGCTGAGCTGACAGTGTCCAGCAGGTCCGTCATCAGTCATTACATAATAAATATATATACCTGTCCGGCTGCAGTACTAGTGATATTATATATACATATATATTGATTTCATCTCATTATCATCCAGTCTATATTAGCAGCAGACACAGTACGTTAGTCCACGGCTGTAGCTACCTCTGTGTCGGCACTCGGCAGTCCATCCATAATTGTATACCACCTCCCCGTGGTTTTTTTCTTTTCTTTCTTCTTTGTACATACTACTATAGTATAGTAGCTTACTGTAGCAGTCTGCGGTGCTGCTGAGCTGACAGTGTCCAGCAGGTCCGTCATCAGTCATTACATAATAAATATACATACCTGTCCGGCTGCAGTACTAGTGATATTATATTGATTTCATCTCATTATCATCCAGTCTATATTAGCAGCAGACACAGTACGGTAGTCCACGGCTGTAGCTACCTCTGTGTCGGCACTCGGCAGTCCATCCATAATTGTAAACCACCTCCCCGTGGTTTTTTTTTTTCTTTCTTCTTTGTACATACTACTATAGTATAGTAGCTTACTGTAGCAGTCTGCGGTGCTGCTGAGCTGACAGTGTCCAGCAGGTCCGTCATCAGTCATTACATAATAAATATACATACCTGTCCGGCTGCAGTACTAGTGATATTATATTGATTTCATCTCATTATCATCCAGTCTATATTAGCAGCAGACACAGTACGGTAGTCCACGGCTGTAGCTACCTCTGTGTCGGCACTCGGCAGTCCATCCATAATTGTATACCACCTCCCCGTGGTTTTTTTTTTCTTTCTTCTTTGTACATACTACTATAGTATAGTAGCTTACTGTAGCAGTCTGCGGTGCTGCTGAGCTGACAGTGTCCAGCAGGTCCGTCATCAGTCATTACATAATAAATATACATACCTGTCCGGCTGCAGTACTAGTGATATTATATTGATTTCATCTCATTATCATCCAGTCTATATTAGCAGCAGACACAGTACGGTAGTCCACGGCTGTAGCTACCTCTGTGTCGGCACTCGGCAGTCCATCCATAATTGTATACCACCTCCCCGTGGTTTTTTTTTTTTCTTTCTTCTTTGTACATACTACTATAGTATAGTAGCTTACTGTAGCAGTCTGCGGTGCTGCTGAGCTGACAGTGTCCAGCAGGTCCGTCATCAGTCATTACATAATAAATATACATACCTGTCCGGCTGCAGTACTAGTGATATTATATTGATTTCATCTCATTATCATCCAGTCTATATTAGCAGCAGACACAGTACGTTAGTCCACGGCTGTAGCTACCTCTGTGTCGGCACTCGGCAGTCCATCCATAAGTATACTAGTATCCATCCATCTCCATTGTTTACCTGAGGTGCCTTTTAGTTGTGCCTATTAAAATATGGAGAACAAAAATGTTGAGGTTCCAAAATTAGGGAAAGATCAAGATCCACTTCCACCTCGTGCTGAAGCTGCTGCCACTAGTCATGGCCGAGACGATGAAATGCCAGCAACGTCGTCTGCCAAGGCCGATGCCCAATGTCATAGTACAGAGCATGTAAAATCCAAAACACCAAATATCAGTAAAAAAAGGACTCCAAAACCTAAAATAAAATTGTCGGAGGAGAAGCGTAAACTTGCCAATATGCCATTTACCACACGGAGTGGCAAGGAACGGCTGAGGCCCTGGCCTATGTTCATGGCTAGTGGTTCAGCTTCACATGAGGATGGAAGCACTCAGCCTCTCGCTAGAAAAATGAAAAGACTCAAGCTGGCAAAAGCAGTAGCACCGCAAAGAACTGTGCGTTCTTCGAAATCCCAAATCCACAAGGAGAGTCCGACTCCAATTGTGTCGGTTGCGATGCCTGACCTTCCCAACACTGGACGTGAAGAGCATGCGCCTTCCACCATTTGCACGCCCCCTGCAAGTGCTGGAAGGAGCACCCGCAGTCCAGTTCCTGATAGTCAGATTGAAGATGTCAGTGTTGAAGTACACCAGGATGAGGAGGATATGGGTGTTGCTGGCGCTGGGGAGGAAATTGACCAGGAGGATTCTGATGGTGAGGTGGTTTGTTTAAGTCAGGCACCCGGGGAGACACCTGTTGTCCGTGGGAGGAATAGGGCCATTGAGATGCCTGGTCAAAATACAAAAAAATCAGCTCTTCGGTGTGGAAGTATTTCACCAGAAATGCGGACAACATTTGTCAAGCCGTGTGTTGCCTTTGTCAAGCTGTAATAAGTAGGGGTAAGGACGTTAACCACCTCGGAACATCCTCCCTTATACGTCACCTGCAGCGCATTCATAATAAGTCAGTGACAAGTTCAAAAACTTTGGGTGACAGCGGAAGCAGTCCACTGACCAGTAAATCCCTTCCTCTTGTAACCAAGCTCACGCAAACCACCCCACCAACTCCCTCAGTGTCAATTTCCTCCTTCCCCAGGAATGCCAATAGTCCTGCAGGCCATGTCACTGGCAATTATGACGATTCCTCTCCTGCCTGGGATTCCTCCGATGCATCCTTGCGTGTAACGCCTACTGCTGCTGGCGCTGCTGTTGTTGCTGCTGGGAGTCGATGGTCATCCCAGAGGGGAAGTCGTAAGCCCACTTGTACTACTTCCAGTAAGCAATTGACTGTCCAACAGTCCTTTGCGAGGAAGATGAAATATCACAGCAGTCATCCTGCTGCAAAGCGGATAACTGAGGCCTTGACAACTATGTTGGTGTTAGACGTGCGTCCGGTATCCGCCGTTAGTTCACAGGGAACTAGACAATTTATTGAGGCAGTGTGCCCCCGTTACCAAATACCATCTAGGTTCCACTTCTCTAGGCAGGCGATACCGAGAATGTACACGGACGTCAGAAAAAGACTCACCACTGTCCTAAAAAATGCAGTTGTACCCAATGTCCACTTAACCACGGACATGTGGACAAGTGGAGCAGGGCAGGGTCAGGACTATATGACTGTGACAGCCCACTGGGTAGATGTATGGACTCCCGCCGCAAGAACAGCAGCGGCGGCACCAGTAGCAGCATCTCGCAAACGCCAACTCTTTCCTAGGCAGGCTACGCTTTGTATCACCGGTTTCCAGAATACGCACACAGCTGAAAACCTCTTACGGCAACTGAGGAAGATCATCGCGGAATGGCTTACCCCAATTGGACTCTCCTGTGGATTTGTGGCATCGGACAACGCCAGCAATATTGTGTGTGCATTAAATATGGGCAAATTCCAGCACGTCCCATGTTTTGCACATACCTTGAATTTGGTGGTGCAGAATTTTTTAAAAAACGACAGGGGCGTGCAAGAGATGCTGTCGGTGGCCAGAAGAATTGCGGGACACTTTCGGCGTACAGGCACCACGTACAGAAGACTGGAGCACCACCAAAAACTACTGAACCTGCCCTGCCATCATCTGAAGCAAGAAGTGGTAACGAGGTGGAATTCAACCCTCTATATGCTTCAGAGGTTGGAGGAGCAGCAAAAGGCCATTCAAGCCTATACAATTGAGCACGATATAGGAGGTGGAATGCACCTGTCTCAAGTGCAGTGGAGAATGATTTCAACGTTGTGCAAGGTTCTGATGCCCTTTGAACTTGCCACACGTAAAGTCAGTTCAGACACTGCCAGCCTGAGTCAGGTCATTCCCCTCATCAGGCTTTTGCAGAAGAAGCTGGAGACATTGAAGGAGGAGCTAACACGGAGCGATTCCGCTAGGCATGTGGGACTTGTGGATGGAGCCCTTAATTCGCTTAACAAGGATTCACGGGTGGTCAATCTGTTGAAATCAGAGCACTACATTTTGGCCACCGTGCTCGATCCTAGATTTAAAGCCTACCTTGGATCTCTCTTTCCGGCAGACACAAGTCTGCTGGGGTTGAAAGACCTGCTGGTGAGAAAATTGTCAAGTCAAACGGAACGCGACCTGTCAACATCTCCTCCTTCACATTCTCCCGCAACTGGGGGTGCGAGGAAAAGGCTCAGAATTCCGAGCCCACCCGCTGGCGGTGATGCAGGGCAGTCTGGAGCGACTGCTGATGCTGACATCTGGTCCGGACTGAAGGACCTGACAACGATTACGGACATGTCGTCTACTGTCACTGCATATGATTCTCTCCCCATTGAAAGAATGGTGGAGGATTATATGAGTGACCGCATCCAAGTAGGCACGTCAGACAGTCCGTACTTATACTGGCAGGAAAAAGAGGCAATTTGGAGGCCCTTGCACAAACTGGCTTTATTCTACCTAAGTTGCCCTCCCACAAGTGTGTACTCCGAAAGAGTGTTTAGTGCCGCCGCTCACCTTGTCAGCAATCGGCGTACGAGGTTACATCCAGAAAATGTGGAGAAGATGATGTTCATTAAAATGAATTATAATCAATTCCTCCGTGGAGACATTGACCAGCAGCAATTGCCTCCACAAAGTACACAGGGAGCTGAGATGGTGGATTCCAGTGGGGACGAATTGATAATCTGTGAGGAGGGGGATGTACACGGTGATATATCGGAGGATGATGATGAGGTGGACATCTTGCCTCTGTAGAGCCAGTTTGTGCAAGGAGAGATTAATTGCTTCTTTTTTGGTGGGGGTCCAAACCAACCCGTCATTTCAGTCACAGTCGTGTGGCAGACCCTGTCACTGAAATGATGGGTTGGTTAAAGTGTGCATGTCCTGTTTATACAACATAAGGGTGGGTGGGAGGGCCCAAGGACAATTCCATCTTGCACCTCTTTTTTCTTTAATTTTTCTTTGCGTCATGTGCTGTTTGTGGAATGTTTTTTGGAAGGGCCATCCTGCGTGACACTGCAGTGCCACTCCTAGATGGGCCCGGTGTTTGTGTCGGCCACTAGGGTCGCTTATCTTACTCACACAGCTACCTCATTGCGCCTCTTTTTTTCTTTGCGTCATGTGCTGTATGGGGAGGGTTTTTTGGAAGGGCCATCCTGCGTGACACTGCAGTGCCACTCCTAGATGGGCCCGGTTTTTGTGTCGGCCACTAGGGTCGCTTATCTTACTCACACAGCTACCTCATTGCGCCTCTTTTTTTCTTTGCGTCATGTGCTGTTTGGGGAGGGTTTTTTGGAAGGGCCATCCTGCGTGACACTGCAGTGCCACTCCTAGATGGGCCCGGTGTTTGTGTCGGCCACTAGGGTCGCTTATCTTACTCACACAGCTACCTCATTGCGCCTCTTTTTTTCTTTGCGTCATGTGCTGTTTGGGGAGGGTTTTTTGGAAGGGCCATCCTGCGTGACACTGCAGTGCCACTCCTAGATGGGCACGGTGTTTGTGTCGGCCACTAGGGTCGCTTATCTTGCTCACACAGCTACCTCATTGCGCCTCTTTTTTTCTTTGCGTCATGTGCTGTTTGGGGAGGGTTTTTTGGAAGGGCCATCCTGCGTGACACTGCAGTGCCACTCCTAGATGGGCCCGGTGTTTGTGTCGGCCACTAGGGTCGCTTATCTTACTCACACAGCTACCTCATTGCGCCTCTTTTTTTCTTTGCGTCATGTGCTGTTTGGGGAGGGTTTTTTGGAAGGGCCATCCTGCGTGACACTGCAGTGCCACTCCTAGATGGGCACGGTGTTTGTGTCGGCCACTAGGGTCGCTTATCTTGCTCACACAGCTACCTCAGTGCGCCTCTTTTTTTCTTTGCGTCATGTGCTGTTTGGGGAGGGTTTTTTGGAAGGGCCATCCTGCGTGACACTGCAGTGCCACTCCTAGATGGGCCCGGTGTTTGTGTCGGCCACTAGGGTCGCTTATCTTACTCACACAGCTACCT
The DNA here is from genome assembly GCF_028390025.1 of Pseudophryne corroboree. Lineage (NCBI taxonomy): Eukaryota > Metazoa > Chordata > Amphibia > Anura > Myobatrachidae > Pseudophryne > Pseudophryne corroboree. Next base: position 245,778,459 of record NC_086446.1, read on the forward strand.
CATTGCGCCTCTTTTTTTCTTTGCGTCATGTGCTGTTTGGGGAGGGTTTTTTGGAAGGGCCATCCTGCGTGACACTGCAGTGCCACTCCTAGATGGGCCCGGTGTTTGTGTCGGCCACTAGGGTCGCTTATCTTACTCACACAGCTACCTCATTGCGCCTCTTTTTTTCTTTGCGTCATGTGCTGTTTGGGGAGGGTTTTTTGGAAGGGCCATCCTGCGTGACACTGCAGTGCCACTCCTAGATGGGCCCGGTGTTTGTGTCGGCCACTAGGGTCGCTTATCTTACTCACACAGCTACCTCATTGCGCCTCTTTTTTTCTTTGCGTCATGTGCTGTTTGGGGAGGGTTTTTTGGAAGGGCCATCCTGCGTGACACTGCAGTGCCACTCCTAGATGGGCCCGGTGTTTGTGTCGGCCACTAGGGTCGCTTATCTTACTCACACAGCTACCTCATTGCGCCTCTTTTTTTCTTTGCGTCATGTGCTGTTTGGGGAGGGTTTTTTGGAAGGGCCATCCTGTGTGACACTGCAGTGCCACTCCTAGATGGGCACGGTGTTTGTGTCGGCCACTAGGGTCGCTTATCTTACTCACACAGCTACCTCATTGCGCCTCTTTTTTTCTTTGCGTCATGTGCTGTTTGGGGAGGGTTTTTTGGAAGGGCCATCCTGCATGACACTGCAGTGCCACTCCTAGATGGGCCCGATGTTTGTGTCGGCCACTAGGGTCGCTTATCTTACTCACACAGCTACCTCATTGCGCCTCTTTTTTTCTTTGCGTCATGTGCTGTTTGGGGAGGGTTTTTTGGAAGGGCCATCCTGCGTGACACTGCAGTGCCACTCCTAGATGGGCCCGGTGTTTGTGTCGGCCACTAGGGTCGCTTATCTTACTCACACAGCTACCTCATTGCGCCTCTTTTTTTCTTTGCGTCATGTGCTGTTTGGGGAGGGTTTTTTGGAAGGGCCATCCTGCGTGACACTGCAGTGCCACTCCTAGATGGGCCCGGTGTTTGTGTCGGCCACTAGGGTCGCTTATCTTACTCACACAGCTACCTCATTGCGCCTCTTTTTTTCTTTGCGTCATGTGCTGTTTGGGGAGGGTTTTTTGGAAGGGCCATCCTGCGTGACACTGCAGTGCCACTCCTAGATGGGCACGGTGTTTGTGTCGGCCACTAGGGTCGCTTAGCTTAGTCATCCAGCGACCTCGGTGCAAATTTTAGGACTAAAAATAATATTGTGAGGTGTGAGGTATTCAGAATAGACTGAAAATGAGTGGAAATTATGGTTTTTGAGGTTAATAATACTTTGGGATCAAAATGACCCCCAAATTCTATGATTTAAGCTGTTTTTTAGTGTTTTTTAAAAAAAACACCCGAATCCAAAACACACCCGAATCCGACAAAAAAAATTCGGTGAGGTTTTGCCAAAACGCGGTCGAACCCAAAACACGGCCGCGGAACCGAACCCAAAACCAAAACACAAAACCCGAAAAATTTCAAGTGCACATCTCTAATTTACACTGCAAAACCAGGTTGATCTTGCTGTGTAAATGATTGCCACTTTTAAAAAAAACTGCAAAACCTTACCAAATCTCTCACTTTCTGAAACTCTCACTCTATTACATTTGGCCCCCAGTATTTGAGAGGGGGATGGGTAATCAGCGCAGCACTATGTCTTATCCCCTTGTTTGGGAGCAAGAAGTATCTGCCAAGTGGTTCAGACTAGTGATGAGTGGGCTCGGTTCCTCGGAATCCGAACCCCCCCGAACTTCACCCTTTTACACGGGTCCGAGGCAGACTCGGATCCTCCCGCCTTGCTCGGTTAACCCGAGCGCACCCGAACGCCATCATCCCGCTGTCGGATTCTCGCGAGATTCGGATTCTATATAAGGAGCCGCGCGTCGCCGCCATTTTACACTCATGCATTGGAAATGATAGTGAGAGGACGTGGCTGGCGTCCTCTCACTTTGTTTCAGGGGGCTGCAATGCAAATATCTTTATTCTGGGGACCAGCAGTATTATAGGAGGAGTACAGTGCAGAGTTTTGCTGACCACCAGTGACCACCAGTATTATACGTTGTCTGCCTGAAAAACGCTCCATATCTGTGCTCAGTGTGCTGCATATATCTGTGCTCACACTGCTTTATTGTGGGGACTGGGGACCAGCAGTATTATATAGGAGGAGTACAGTGCAGAGTTTTGCTGACCAGTGACCACCAGTATACGTTGTCTGCCTGAAAAACGCTCCATATCTGTGCTCAGTGTGATGCATATATCTGTGCTCACACTGTTTTATTGTGGGGACTGGGGACCAGCAGTATTATATAGGAGGAGTACAGTGCAGAGTTTTGCTGACCAGTGACCACCAGTATACGTTGTCTGCCTGAAAAACGCTCCATATCTGTGCTCAGTGTGCTGCATATATCTGTGCTCACACTGCTTTATTGTGGGGACTGGGCACCAGCAGTATTATATAGGAGGAGTACAGTGCAGAGTTTTGCTGACCAGTGACCACCAGTATTATACGTTCTCTGCCTGAAAAACGCTCCATATCTGTGCTCAGTGTGCTGCATATATCTGTGCTCACACTGCTTTATTGTGGGGACTGGGGACCAGCAGTATTATATAGGAGGGGTGGTCTTCTGTATGCCGGCGGTCGGCCTCCCGGCGCTCAGTATACCGGCGCCGGGAGCCCGACAGCCGGCATACCGACACTTATTTTCCCTCGTGGGGGTCCACGACCCCCATAGAGGGAGAATAAAATAGTGTGGCGCGCGTAGCGCGCCACCGTGCCCGTAGCGTGGCGAGCGCAGCGAGCCCGCAAGGGGCTCATTTGCGCTCACTACGCTGTCGGTAAGCCAGCGGTCGGGCTCCCGGCGCCGGGATGCTGGTCGCCGGGAGCCCGACCGCCGGCCAGCCGTAGTGAACCCTATAGGTGGAGTACAGTGCAGAGTTTTGCTGACCACCAGTGACCACCAGTATTATACGTTGTCTGCCTGAAAAACGCTCCATATCTGTGCTCAGTGTGCTGCATATATCTGTGCTCACACTGCTTTATTGTGGGGACTGGGGACCAGCAGTATTATATAGGAGGAGTACAGTGCAGAGTTTTGCTGACCAGTGACCACCAGTATACGTTGTCTGCCTGAAAAATGCTCCATATCTGTGCTCAGTGTGATGCATATATCTGTGCTCACACTGTTTTATTGTGGGGACTGGGGACCAGCAGTATTATATAGGAGGAGTACAGTGCAGAGTTTTGCTGACCAGTGACCACCAGTATACGTTGTCTGCCTGAAAAACGCTCCATATCTGTGCTCAGTGTGCTGCATATATCTGTGCTCACACTGCTTTATTGTGGGGACTGGGCACCAGCAGTATTATATAGGAGGAGTACAGTGCAGAGTTTTGCTGACCAGTGACCACCAGTATTATACGTTCTCTGCCTGAAAAACGCTCCATATCTGTGCTCAGTGTGCTGCATATATCTGTGCTCACACTGCTTTATTGTGGGGACTGGGGACCAGCAGTATTATATAGGAGGGGTGGTCTTCTGTATGCCGGCGGTCGGGCTCCCGGCGCTCAGTATACCGGCGCCGGGAGCCCGACAGCCGGCATACCGACAGCCGGCATACCGACACTTATTTTCCCTCGTGGGGGTCCACGACCCCCATAGAGGGAGAACAAAATAGTGTGGCGCGCGTAGCGCGCCACCGTGCCCGTAGCGTGGCGAGCGCAGCGAGCCCGCAAGGGGCTCATTTGCGCTCGCCACGCTGTCGGTAAGCCGGCGGTCGGGCTCCCGGCGCCGGGATGCTGGTCGCCGGGAGCCCGACCGCCGGCCAGCCGTAGTGAACCCTATAGGAGGAGTACAGTGCAGAGTTTTGCTGACCAGTGACCACCAGTATTATACGTTCTCTGCCTGAAAAACGCTCCATATCTGTGCTCAGTGTGCTGCATATATCTGTGCTCACACTGCTTTATTGTGGGGACTGGGGACCAGCAGTATTATATAGGAGGAGTACAGTGCAGAGTTTTGCTGACCAGTGACCACCAGTATTATACGTTCTCTGCCTGAAAAACACTCCATATCTGTGCTGCATTGTAGTATATAGTAGGAGTACAGTGCATAATTTTGCTGACCACCAGTATATAATATATAGGAGTACGGTACAGAAGGCCACTGCTCTACCTACCTCTGTGTCGTCAAGTATACTATCCATCCATACCTGTGGTGCATTTCAGTTTTGCACAGTTTGCTGACCACCAGTATATAATATATAGTAGTACAGTACAGTAGGCCACTGCTCTACCTACCTCTGTGTCGTCAAGTATACTATCCATCCATACCTGTGGTGCATTTCAGTTTTGCACAGTTTTCTGACCACCAGTATATAATATATAGCAGTACGGTACAGTAGGCCACTGCTCTACCTACCTTGTGCGCAGTATATATAGTAGTAGGCCATTGCTATTGATACTGGCATATAATTCCAAACATTAAAAAATGGAGAACAAAAATGTGGAAGGTAAAATAGGGAAAGATCATGATCCACTTCCACCTCGTGCTGAAGCTGCTGCCGCTAGTCATGGCCGAGACAATGAAATGCCATCAACGTCGTCTGCCAAGGCCGATGCCCAATGTCATAGTAGAGAGCATGTAAAATCCAAAACACAAAAGTTCAGTAAAATGACCCAAAAATCAAAATTAAAAGCGTCTGAGGAGAAGCGTAAACTTGCCAATATGCCATTTACGACACGGAGTGGCAAGGAACGGCTGAGGCCCTGGCCTATGTTCATGGCTAGTGGTTCAGCTTCACATGAGGATGGAAGCACTCATCCTCTCGCTAGAAAAATGAAAAAACTTAAGCTGACAAAAGCACAGCAAAGAACTGTGCATTCTTCTAAATCACAAATCCCCAAGGAGAGTCCAATTGTGTTGGGTGCGATGCCTGACCTTCCCAACACTGGACGGGAAGAGGTGGCGCTTTCCACCATTTGCACGCCCCTGCAAGTGCTGGAAGGAGCACCCGCAGTCCAGTTCCTGATAGTCAAATTGAAGATGTCACTGTTGAAGTACACCAGGATGAGGATATGGGTGTTGCTGGTGCTGAGGAGGAAATTGACAAGGAGGATTCTGATGGTGAGGTGGTTTGTTTAAATCAGGCACCCGGGGAGACACCTGTTGTCCGTGGGACGAATATGGCCATTGACATGCCTGGTCAAATTACAAAAAAAAATCACCTCTTCGGTGTGGAATTATTTTAACACAAATGCGGACAACAGGTGTCAAGCCGTGTGTTGCATTTGTCAAGCTGTAATAAGTAGGGGTAAGGACGTTAACCACCTCGGAACATCCTCCCTTATACGTCACCTGCAGCGCATTCATCATAAGTCAGTGACAAGTTCAAAAACTTTGGATGACAGCGGAAGCAGTCCACTGACCACTAAATCCCTTCCTCTTGTAACCAAGCTCCTGCAAACCACACCACCAACTCCCTCAGTGTCAATTTCCTCCTTACACAGGAAAGCCAATAGTCCTGCAGGCCATGTCACTGTCAAGTCTGACGAGTCCTCTCCTGCCTGGGATTCCTTCGATGCTTCCTTGAGTGTAACGCCTCCTGCTGCTGGCGCTGCTGTTGTTGCTGCTTGGAGTCGATCGTCATCCCAGAGGGGAAGTCGGAAGACCACTTGTACTTCTTCCAGTAAGCAATTGACTGTCCAACAGTCCTTTGCGAGGAAGATGAAATATCACAGCAGTCATCCTGCTGCAAAGTGGATAACTCAGGCCTTGGCAGCCTGGGCGGTGAGAAACGTGTTTCCGTTATCCACCGTTAATTCACAGCCAACTACAGACTTGATTGAGGTACTGTGTCCCCGGTACCAAATACCATCTAGGTTCCATTTCTCTAGGCAGGCGATACCGAAAATGTACACAGACCTCAGAAAAAGAATCACCCGAAGAATTGCGGGCCACTTTCAGCATTCAGCCACCGCATGCCAAAGACTGGAGCACCAGCAAACAGTCCTGATCCTGCCCTGCCATCATCTGAAGCAAGAGGTGGTAACGAGGTGGAATTCAACCCTCTATATGCTTCAGAGGATGGAGGAGCAGCAAAAGGCCATTCAAGCCTATCATCTGCCTACGATATAGGCAAAGGAGGGGGAATGCACCTGACTCAAGCGCAGTGGAGAATGATTTCAACGTTGTGCAAGGTTCTGCAACCCTTTGAACTTGCCACACGTGAAGTCAGTTCAGACACTGCCAGCCTGAGTCAGGTCATTCTTCTCATTAGGCTTTTGCAGAAGAAGCTGGAGACATTGAAGGAGGAGCTAAAACAGAGCGATTCCGATAGGCATGTGGGACTTGTAGATGGAGCCCTTAATTCGCTTGACCAGGATTCACGGGTGGTCAATCTGTTGAAATCAGAGCACTACATTTTGGCCACCGTGCTCGATCCTAGATTCAAAACCTACGTTGGATCTCTCTTTCCGGCAGACACAAGTCTGCAGAGGTTCAAAGACCTGCTGGTGAGAAAATTGTCAAGTCAAGCGGAATGTGACCCGTCAACATCTCCTCCTTCACATTCTCCCGCAACTGGGGGAGCGAGGAAAAGGCTAAGAATTCAGAGCCCACCCGCTGGCGGTGATGCAGGGCAGTCTGGAGCGAGTGCTGACATCTGGTCCGGACTGAAGGACCTGCCAACGATTACTGACATGTCATCTACTGTCACTGCATATGATTCTCTCACCATTGAAAGAATGGTGGAGGATTATATGAGTGACCGCATCCAAGTAGGCACGTCAGACAGTCCGTACGTATACTGGCAGGAAAAAGAGGCAATTTGGAGGCCCTTGCAGAAACTGGCTTTATTTTACCTAAGTTGCCCACCCTCCAGTGTGTACTCCGAAAGAGTGTTTAGTGCAGCCGCTCACCTTGTCAGCAATCGGCGTACGAGGTTACTTCCAGAAAATGTGGAGAAGATGATGTTCATCAAAATGAATTATAATCAATTCCTCCGTGGAGACATTCACCAGCAATTGCCTCCAGAAAGTACACAGGGATCTGAGATGGTGGATTCCAGTGGGGACGAATGAATAATCTGTGAGGAGGGGGATGTACACAGTGAAAGGGGTGAGGAATCGGACGATGAGGAGGAGGTGGACATCTTGCCTCTGTAGAGCCAGTTTGTGCAAGGAGAGATTGATTGCTTCTTTTTTGGTGGGGGCCCAAACCAACCAGTCATTTCAGTCACAGTTGTGTGGCAGACCCTGTCGCTGAAATGATGGGTTGGTTAAAGTGTGCATGTCCTGTTTATACAACATAAGGGTGGGTGGGAGGGCCCAAGGACAATTCCATCTTGCACCTCTTTTTTCTTTCATTTTTCTTTGCATCATGTGCTGTTTGGGGACTATTTTTTTGAAGTGCCATCCTGCCTGACACTGCAGTGCCACTCCTAGATGGGCCAGGTGTTTGTGTCAGCCACTTGTGTCGCTTAGCTTAACCATCCAGCGACCTTGGTGCACCTCTTTCTTTCTTTGCATTATGTGCTGTTTGGGGACTATTTTTTTGAAGTGACATCCTGTCTGACACTGCAGTGCCACTCCTAGATGGGCCAGGTGTTTGTGTCGGCCACTTGGGTCGCTTAGCTTAGTCATCCAGCGAACTCGGTGCAAATTTTAGGACTAAAAATAATATTGTGAGGTGTGAGGTGTGAGGTGTTCAGAATAGACTGAAAATGAGTGGAAATTATGGTTATTGAGGTTAATAATACTATGGGATCAAAATGACCCCCAAATGCTATGATTTAAGCTGTTTTTGAGGGTTTTTTGTAAAAAAACACCCGAATCCGACAAAAAAATTTCAGGGAGGTTTTGCCAAAACGCGTCCGAATCCAAAACACGGCCGCGGAACCGAATCCAAAACCAAAACACAAAACCCGAAAAATGTTCGGTGCACATCACTAGTTCAGACTCAATTTTTTTTCTAGTAGAAATACTGTATAGCGGGTTTGTGATACCTGCGCTCACCTATGGCTCAATGGAACCTATCTGTAGTTGTAAGAATGTACACAGGTGTTTCAGTAGTGTCTTTTATTAGAGACACAGTGCTCTGATCACATACAGATAATTATGCAGAAATAAGTATACATGCAGTTAACATACAGTGTTACAGATGGTGAATATGTAAATGCAGGGGCGTAGCCAGAACTTTGTGGGCCCCATAGCAACATTTTGAAGGGGCCCCCGTCCCAGTGCTTCTAGAGAGCACTTCTCTGCAGCAGTTGTGAATTGTATGCCATATAATAGTGCCCTATTTCATTTTCTGAACCATAGTAGAGCCTTATTTAATGTTATGCCCCATAGTAGTGCCCTAGTTTCTTTTATGAATCGTAGCAGTGCTTAAGTTCACCCTATGTCACATTTCAGAGCTGACAGTACACATTATGCCGCGCAATACCCCCAATTCACATTATGATATATAAGGCTCCCCATTCATATTGTGCCTCATTACAGTGCCCCGGTTCATATATAACATTAAAATGCCCTCCAGTTTCTTTTATACCACACTACAATGAGCAGACCCAGGAGCATTCCTAGATATATTGCAGGCCTCAAGGAAAAGTTTGTAAGGACCTCTACGTACCACCCAATGGTGAAAAATGTATGTAACACATGTAACTTTGACATGGAAGGTGGGCTCCTCTCAGCTCTGGGCCCCATAGCAGCTGCACTGCCTGCACCTATGGTAGCTATGCCCTTGTGTAAATGACAATGGCCCTCATTCCGAGTTGTTCGCTCGCTAGCTGCTTTTAGCAGCATTGCACACGCTGAGCCGCCGCCCTCTGGGAGTGTATCTTAGCTTAGCAGAATTGCAAACGAAAGATTAGCACAATTGCGAATAGAAATTTCTTAGCAGTTTCTGAGTAGCTCGAGACTTACTCCTACACTGCGATCAGTTCAGTCAGTTTCGTTCCTGGTTTGACGTCACAAACACACCCAGCATTCGCCCAGACACTCCCCCGTTTCTCCAGCCGCTCCTGCGTTTTCCCCTGAAACGCCTGCGTTTTTCTGCACACTCCCATAAAACGGCAAGTTTCCGCCCAGAAACACCCACTTCCTGTCAATCACACTCCGATCACCAGAACGATGAAAAATCTTCGTTAGTCCGTGAGTAAAATACCAAACTTTTGTGCTAATTTACTTGGCGCAGGCGCACTGCGAACATTGCGCATGCGCTGTTTGCGACAAATCGCTCCGTTGCGAAAAAAACTAACGAGCGAACAACTCGGAATGACCCCCAATGAGCCTGTGATTCTGGTCTCAAATAATTTGCTTTAGTAATGTTCAAAGTTCATTACAATAATAAACTGAAAGGAAAAAACAATTGTCTGAAAGGTTTCCAAGTGTGTGGATGTCACACTGTTGCATCCGATGCATGGAATGGTTATCATGCCATCCTGACCGGGACTGTGGATGAGTTCCTTGTGTGTAAAGTTAGCAGGTCTTGTGAGGGGTTGTGTGCTGGAACGCCAGGTGCATTGACTTTCCCAGATCTTGGGCCAGATGTACTAAGCTTGAAAAGTGATAAATATCACTGTGATAAAGTACCAGCCAATCGGCTCCTAACTGTCATTTTTCAAACACAGCCTGTGACATGGCAGTTAGGAGCCGATTGGCTGGTACTTTATCACAGTGATATTTATCACTTTTCAGGCGTAGTACATCTCCCCCTTGTCCTTTGAAGAGGTGCTCACCTCCTGGTGAGTGTTGTGGTGTCTGCCCACTGTCCTCTCTCGCTCCATGCCACTAGTCACGGTGGTGCCGATGGCTGCTGGGATGAACTTCCGCTCTTTCCCGCTGGTTCTCATGGGGACCCGCCAGACACTGCCCCAACACTGGAAGTTGCATTCTCATGAGACCCCGCTTCTTCCGTGTCCTTAGCGGCTGTGGGTCCAACTGCTCAATTTGCCAGCCGGCGCGGAGACTTCTGGTGGTAAATGCTGGTGGATCGTAACACTGTGCCCTGCAGTGTATGCGCTTGTATTGGTTGTGCTCTGCGGCGCTTCCAGCACGTTTCAGCTTCCGCCCTTTGTCAAGGATGTCAGTAGTGTCCAGTGAGGCGTGTCCTCCAATCTGTTGCAGTGGGCGTACCTTAGATGCATGATTGGCAGTTTTGCTGTATTTGTGATGGGCGTGCTTAGGGCCTAATTCAGACCTGATCGAAGCAGCAAATTTGTTCTCTAATTGGCAAAACCATGTGCACTGCAAGGGGGGCAGATATAACTTGCGCAGAGAGAGTTGGATTTAGGTGCGGTGTGTTCATACTGTAATCTAAATTGCAGATTAAAAATAAAGCAGCCAGCATTTACCCTACACAGAAAAAATAGAACATTGTACATTCTTACAACGACAGATAGGTTCCATTTAGCCATAGGTGAGCACAGGTATCACAAACCCGCTATATTTCTACTAGAAAAAAAATCGAGTCTGAACCACTTGGCAGATACTTCTTGCTCCCAAACAAGGGGATAAGACATAGTGCTGCGCTGATTACCCATCCCCTTCTCAAATACTAGGGGCTAAATGTAATAGAGTGAGAGTTTCAGAAAGTGAGAGATTTGGTAAGGTTTTGCAGTTTTTTTAAAAGTGGCAATTATTTACACAGCAAGATCAACCTGGTTTTGCAGTGTAAATGATTGCCATTTAAAAAAAAAAAACTGCAAAACCTCACCAAGTCTCTCACTTTCTGAAACTGTCACTCTATTACATTTGGCCCCAGTTCTGTCTTTTATCACATGTATATTTAATAAAACTTACTCTGGTTTGCAATCAATGTGTGGACTATCCTCCTTGCTCAAACCCACTATGCATCCAGAAACTTGTAGGCATCTGCCAATAGGTTGAGCCTACACAATGGTTCAAAACCATCAGCCGTGGATGGCAAGTAGTCTTGATGTGTGTGGTGGCTGTTGAAGTAAAAAATATTACATACACACTACATGTAAACTTCAAACAGAGTGGCCTCTGTTCGTGTACGTTACCGGCGTGCGTGCGCATACACAAAGCGATATACGGTAGCATACACATTCGCACAGAGAAGCCACAAAGACATATTCAACACATATTCATACAACACATAGACAAAACATGTTTAGCACCAAGACTTGAATTATAATTGTGTTTATATAATAGAGTGTAACATCATATATATATATATATATATATATATATATATATATTACTGGGACAGAACAAGTTAATCATATCATCAGTCTCATATTGATCAGTGTTTTACCATCAGTAATCTGGTCATTACGAATAAACCGTTGCACACTGAAACTGCAATATATGAGTAATATAAGATATGTATGGAATAATGTGAAGAGCATGGTGTGGATACTGGTCAGTTGGAACTGGCTTCACAGCATGACCCTGAGGGCAAACACATGTTCCTGCAACATAGGACAAAAGCCCTCAAACTGACCTATGAGCCATCGAGTTCTTGAGAGCTCTAGCCTCTGGAACAATTGAAGAAGATGAAACCCACTGTTGTATACACCCATTATTTCACTGTATCCTACCTGATAACTGGCTGCCTGGAAAACTTGCATATGTATATTGGCTGTAACTGATTCTTATGTAACTGCAACTGCTTCTTTTGTAACGGTAACTCTGTAACCATATTTATATATGTTCTTTTGTATGCATAACTTTTAATATCAAATATATATATATCTGAGCGTTGGACCTCAGTAATACAATCTGTGCGACTGCTTGTTTTCTCTTAAGGGATATAGTGCTGCGACGTTCAGCGCACTTTTATCGTATATGGTAATAAGAAGCGCCTTGCATCCGCAGTATATATTAACGCTGGCATTTAAATGTTTATTAGAAATAATGGAAATTCACATGGCATACCATGAACCCCTGATCATCCTAGTTCACTACTACTGACAGCTTAGTGAATACAACTGTTAGAAGCTACACAAAGTGCTTGCACCTTGCAAACAGTGGACAGTAATTGCATTTACAAATGCCAATGATGTAAGTGTGTAATAAATCAATTTAAATTATGTTTTCCCTACAGTAAGTGGAGTTCTCCTATAACTTTTTGAACTACTAATGATAACAGATAAGTCACAAGATGAACCCCCAGTGGGGATGGAATCGGGAAGATATGCAGTAAATGGACAGTCAACAGGTCGACACCAGATGGTCGACAATCAATAGATTGACAGGGTCAAAAGGTCAACAGGTCGATATTGGATTTAGGTTGACAGGGTAAAAAGTCAAAAGGTTCAAAAGGTTTACATGCAAATGGTCGGCACAGAAAAGGTTGACACATGGCTTTTCATGATTTTTTGGGGTTAGGGTTAGGCTTCTGGAGAGGACAGTTAAGGTTAGGCATGTGTCGACCATTTTCATGTCACCCTTTTGACCCTGTCTACCAAAGTCCATGTCGACAATATAACTGTAGACTTTTTGATCATGTGGACCATCTGATGCTGACCTATTGACTGTCTGTCAATCTTTTAATCCATACCCATTGGGGATAGTTCTAAAAACTCCCATACTTTATAAAGAGATATTGGTCTCACAAGGAAGGGGTGTGGTCACACAATAGTAGCCCCTCCCTCCAATCCGCATACCAGGAGATGCAGTCCACCATGGAGCTGCCAGGACCTGAGGTAGGAGGAGGTGACTGCAGCTCATCAGTGAGTGTAGCGTCATCTGTATCATCTATTGACGTGGGTAGTGGGGTGGACTTTTCTGTTGCAGTTACTGTGCAGAACCATGGAGGAGGTGGAACTAGTTCCACCTACCATTACCGATGGTGGAACTCAGTTCCACCCTGTGCCCCCCTCCCACTTTAACCCCTGCCTATAGGTATCACCATTGGCGCCAGAACATGTTGTTGTTGGGGCGGCATATATAAAAATACATTTTGCCTCTCTCCTCCCCCACGATTATCCACCCCCACCACACGTGGGGACCACTTACCACCCAGATCACCGTAGAGAATCTGATTCAAAACTTCGGCTCTACAGCGTGCTGCCTCGTGTCCTCCTGTCCTGGCCGGCTCTCAGATGCATTACTGGGAGGAGGTGTGGCCATGCTGAGCCTGCTGGGACATCCTCTCCTCCTCCCAGTAATGCCTCTGTGAAAAGCCGGCTGGACAGGACATGGGGCAGCACGCTGAGGCGCCGGATTTTTGAAGTCACAGTCTGTGCGGTGATCTTGGGGGTAAGCGCTCCCCCTCCTCACGCCTGCACCTCAGTCATGTTTGGGGGGGGGCATGCTGCCCCCTTGCCCCCCCCCCCCTCATTCCGACGACTATGGGTATCACCCTCTAACAATATCAATTAAAAATACAAATTGAAAAAGTACCCCGGCAAAAAAAAAAAGTCTTCTTTTCTTCACCATTTGATATAAACATACAACATGCAGGAAGCTTTTGTGGTTCCACTAATTTGGGTATGTGTATATTTCCGATGGGGGGTGCCTGCATTGGTTTGTGTACATCTCTGATGAGGGACGCTTGCAATGGCTTGCATCACAGATGGTGGGGCACCTGCGCATGGGCAGGACCCGTTCTGTACATGAACAGAATGGGTCCTGCATCCTCGTACACAGTAACCCCTAAGCCACAGCCTGCCACATATAAAATGCGCAGCAGCGATGTGCACTGCGTCCATCTCTGAATGAGGCCCATAATTCATACAGCCACAATGAACCACATGTTTAGGGCCCTTTTTTATAGAGATGTGCGGCAGCCACTTTTCGTGTTTTGTGTTTTGGTTCTGGTTCTATGCTCGTGTTTTGGATCTGGATTGGTTTTGCCAAAACCACCCTTTCATGTTTTGATTTTGGATCTGGATGATTTTAAAAAAAAACATAAAAACAGCTAAAATCAAAGCATTTGATCCTACGGTATTATTAACCTCAATAACATTAATTTCCTCTCATTTCCAGTCTATCTGAACACCTCACACCTCACAATATTGTTTTTAGACCAAAAGGTTGCAACGAGGTAGCTGTATGACTAAGCTAAGCGACACAAGTGTGCGGCACAAACACTTGGCCCATCTAGGAGTGGCACTGCAGTGTGAGACAGGATGGCATTGTTCAAAAACTGGGCCCCAAACTGCACATCATGTAAAGAATAAAAAGAGGTGCAATGAGGTAGCTGTATGACTAAGCTAAGCGACACAAGTGTGCGGAACAAACACCTGGCCCATCTAGAAGTGGCACTGCAGTGGCAGACAGGATGGCACTTGAAAAAAACTAGTCCTCAATCAGCACATCATGCAAAGAAGTAAAAGAGGCGCAATGAGGTAGCTGGATGACTAAGCTAAGCGACACAAGTGTGTAGCACAAACACCTGGCCCATCTAGGAGTGGCACTGCAGTGGAAGACAGGATGGGACTTAAAAAAAAACTAGTCCCCAAACAGCACATCATGCAAAGAAGTAAAAGAGGTGCAATGAGGTAACTGTATGACTAATCTAAGAGACACAAGTGTGCGGCACAAACACCTGGCCCATCTAAGAGTGGCACTGCAGTGGCAGACAGGATTGCACTATTCAAAAACTAGGCCCCAAACAGCACATCATGCAAAGAAGAAAAAAAGGTGCAATGAGGTAGCTGTATGACTAAGCTAAGCGACACCAGTGTGCGGCACAAACAACATGGGACGTGCTGGAATATGCCCAGATGTAATACATGCACAATATTGTTGGCACAGGAGAGTGTACTCCTAAACCACACAAAGCCTGTAAAATTCATTTGGATAATCATAACCCTTTTATTTGGAGCTATTATAATAATATGCAGCACAGGTGAGCATACCGCTACACCACACAGGGTAAACCCTGTAAAAATTATTTCCATTAAAGGTTGTTTAATGTTTTTAATTTGGATAGGGTGACTCCACCCACTTGATAGGATATCCGGTTTTCAGGTATAAATACCTGGTCATTTGCCCTCAGCACTCACTTTGAAAAAGACTCAGGTCGAAACGCATCAGTTGTGAGGGTCAGGACCACTGGGAATTTCTTAGGTCACGCCACTAAAGGTGAGGAGAGTCCAGACACTTAATTCTTCACCTTTTTTTAGGGGTCTTCATCTACCTGATTATTATACCAGTGCATCCGGTTATTTTAACTTTCTATGTTCAGATGTTTGTATTTTAAGAATAAATTTTTTTATATACATCTGACGAAATTTTATTATATTATATACATCACCCACCCTGTATGAGTTCTGAGAGGATGCTTTGAAGAGAGTGACAACGAGAAGATTAAAGAAACCATTTTGGATACATCCTCATTCATCATACTGTAAGTTGGGTACGCCCCACCTCCGTTTTCTTTGGGTGATTATTGGGGACTTTGAAGGTGGTGGGAAATAAGAACACGGAAGTAAAAGAAACTTTGATATGCATTAAAGTTTATTAGTGGATGTGAGTATGGTACGCACACTATCATATGCATAGTGGGGGAGAGTCTATGGAATAAGGGGATTTGTGCCTTGTTCAAAAAAACACTAGACGATTGGTGGTACCCTTGTCCCCCCACCCCTATTCTGTCATTTTAAGATAGGACTTGATGGACTTAGGTCTACACTCTTGGAACCTAGATAATGACAGTGGAATAAAAAGAAACCCTTATGGGAAGGCATACACACGTTTTTACGGGAGTACGGTACGACAGCTACCATTTTGGCAAATCACAATTAGAAACTTGTCCTTACTAACAAAAGACAAGATGAACTACACAATCGGTTTTTCTCATTGTTCTTTTTGAGGGACGTTGGATCAGAGTCTTGAATCGTTATTGAGGAACATTCCACATTATTGAACTACTTTGAAAAGACTTCTTCTTATAATAGAACTGTTTGGTTGGAACAAACACTACATAGCGTAGCCTGCCTAGGAAAGAGTTGCCGTTTGCAAGTTGCTGCTACTGGTGTCGCTGCTGTTGTTGCTGCGGGAGGCAATACATCTACCCAGTGGGGTGTCACAGTCATATAGTCCTTAGTCTGCCCTGTTCCACTTGTCCACATGTCCGTGGTTAAGTGGACAGTGGGTACAACTGCATTTTGTAGGACACTGAGGTTACTCTTTCTGACGTCTCTGTACATTCTCGGTATCGCCTGCCTAGTGAAGTGGAACCTTGATGGGATTTGGTACCAGGGACACACTACCTCCATCAATTCTCTAAGTCCCACTGAACTAATGGCAGATTCCGAAAGCACATCTAACACCAACATAGCTGTCAAGGCCTCAGTTATCCGCTTTGCAAAAGGATGACTGCTGTCATATTTCATCTTCCTCACAAAGGACTGTTGGACAGTAAATTGCTTAGTTGAAGTATTTCAGGTGGTCTTCCGACTTCCCTTCTGGGATAACGATCGACTCTCAGCAGCAGCAACAGCAGCAGTAGGCATACCACTCAAGGATCTTCTGGAGGAATCCCGGTTATGAGAGGACTGCTCAGTCTTGCCAGTGACATGGCCTGCAGGACTACTAACGTTCCTGACTGAGGAGGAAGTTGATGTTGAGGGAGTTGGTGGTGTGGCTTGCAGAAGCTTGGGTACAAGAGGAAGTGTCAGTGGACTGCTTACACTCTTACCCAAATTTTCAGTACTTAACACTAACTTCTAAAGAATGCACAGCAGGTGACGTATAAGGGAGGATGTTCCTAGGTGGTTAACGTCCTTACCCATACTTATTACAGATTGACAGAGGCAACACACGGCTTGTCACCTGTTGTCCGGATTTGTGGAGAAATAATTCCACACCGAAGAGGTGGATTGTTTGATATTTTGCCCAGGCATCACAATGGGCTTTTCCATCCCACGGACAACAACTGTCTCCCCCGGTACCTGATTTAAATAAACCACATCACCATCAGAATCCTCATCGTCAACTTCCTCCTCAGCACCAGCAACACCCATATCCTCATCCTGGTGTACTTCAACAGTGACATCTTCAATTTGAATATCAGTAACTGGACTGTGGGTGCTACTTCCAGCACTTGCAGAGGGCGTGCAAATGGTGTAAGGAGCCACCTCTTCCCGTCCAGTGTTGGGAAGGTCAGGCATCGCAACTGCCGACACATTTCGACTCTCCTTGGGGATTTGTGATACCATATTAGAACGCACAGTTCTTTGCTGTGCTTTTGCCATCTTAACTCTTAACATTTTTCTAGCAGGAGGATGAGGGCTTCCTTTGTCATGTGAAGCTGAACCACTAGTCATGAACATAGGCCAGGGCCTTAGCCGTTCCTTGCCACTCCGTGTCGTAAATGGCATATTGGCAAGTTTACGTTTCTCTTCAAACCATTTCAATTTATTTTTGGGGGGTCTTTTTACTGAACTTTGGCTTTTGGGATTTTACATGCCCTCTACTATCACATTGGGCATCTGCCTTGGCAGACAACGTTGATGGCATTTCATTGTCTATGTCATGACTAGTTGCAGCAGCTTCAGCACTAGGAGGAAGTGGTTCTTGATCTTTCCCTATTTTATCCTCCAAAGTTTTGTTCTCCACTATTTTTCTGGAGATATATAACACAGGGACGTGCAGTCAGGGGAGGCAGGGGAGGCAGTGCCTCCCCTGTCATAATGATTAAAATAATAAAAAAAAGATATTTATAGCACAGATTCTGTGATAAATATCTTCTTTTATTATTGTAATCATGTCCCCCCTGTGTATGTGGCTGCATGTGAGGTTGGGAGGCAACGGGAGAGGTGCCTCCCGCTGATAACACTAAATAACCGGGCAGTGGGGGGGCGGGCAGGGGGCGGGGCGCAGCAATGGGCTGGGAAAGCCCATTCAAAATGAATGGTGAAGCAGCACCACTACAGGTGCCTCAATGACAGGGGCGTGCATTCAGCCCCGATGAATGCACGCCCCTGTCAGTCCCCCAGACAGGCCCGGATTAGCTATTGGCCAAACTGGGTAATATCCCTGTGGTCCGATTGAGGTGTGGGGCTGCCTGTCATAAACGGCATTGCCCCCCCTCCATGTCCCCTGCTAACTGTTAAATGAATTAACAGAGTGCTGAGCTGCGGCCAGCGGCCGCTATCTAGAGCCGGGCTCCCCCCTTCCCTCACCTGGCTGCAATGTGAGTGCTGCAGCCAGCGGCCGCTATCTAGAGCCGGCCATCCCCCCCCCCCTTCCCTCACCTGGCTGCATTGTGAGCGCTGCGGCCGCTATATAGAGCCGGCCATCCCCCCTTCCCATCATCTGGCTGCATTGTGAGCGCAACGGGCGCTATCTATAGCCGGCCATCCCCCACTTCCCGTCATCTGGCTGCATTGTGAGCGCAGCGGGCGCTGTCTATAGCCGGCCATCCCCCCCCCCCCCTTCCCGTCATCTGGCTACATTGTGAGCGCAGCTGGCGCTATCTAATAGCCGGCCACCCCCCCTTCCCGTCATCTAGCTGCATTGTGAGCGCAGCGGGCGCTATCTATAGCCGGCCATCCCCCCTTCCCGTCACCTGCTTACTGGCTGCAATGTGAGCTCTGCGGCCAGCGGCCGCTGTCAGGAAAGCCGGCCTGACCCCATCCAGCTGACCAGAAGAGGAGGTCCGTGCACCTAAAGGCCACTGTCGTCATCGGCACGAACCTTGCGGTAAGAGAAGGTCCGATTGCGGTGGGGTATGAGGTGTAATATAATATTTGGAGGTGTTAGGTGTAATATTATTTCTGGGGCTATGAGGTGTTAGGTTTAATATTATGTCTGGGGGTTTTGAGGTGTAATATAATATTTGGAGGTATGAGGTGTTAGGTGTAATATTATTTCTGGGGGTATGAGGTGTCAGGTTTAATATTATGTCTGGGGGTTTTGAGATGTAATATATCTGTGGCTATGAATTGTAATATGTCTGTGGCTATGAGATCTAATATGTCTGTGGCTATGAGATGTAATATGTCTGTGGGTATGAGGCGTAATATAATATTTGTAGATATGAGTTGTTAGGTGTAATATTATGTCTGGGGCGTGAGGTGTAATATTATGTCTGGGGGTGTGAGGTGTACTATTATGTCAGGGTTATGAGGTGTAATATAATTTTGAAGTATTGATTTCGCCTACTTTGGTATTGGCTCTGCCTACAGTTGGTTTGGTGCCACCCACATGAGGCCACTTTTATAAATTTTTCCAGGGACACTTGTTTTCCAATCCGCCCCTGCCCCCAGATGTGATTGGCCCAGCGGATCCAGTGCTGGATCCACTGTCCAATGACCCACAGGCGACGCAGGAGGTGAAAGTGGCCGCGCCTGTGTGCCTGAGTGCGGTGGCTCCATTAAGTTAATGGAAGCCCTGGACAACAAAATTACATTCATGTCCTCCTCCCACACCCTTCCCAGTCCCAAACACTAATTATTTTATTTTTTTCTATACAAATGTACAATATACAATATACAACAAGTATGATGAGCAGGCAGGCAGCGGGCATTGGCAGCATCGGACTGAGATGCAAATTAGTGGCAGAGGGCTGGGTCAGTTGATGGTGGGCGAGTTTGTAAGCCATTGGTAGTGGCAGCGAGCATCGGCTCAGAGGCAGTAGCGGGCATTGGCAGGATTCGGCGGGCATTATGGCTGTAATGCCTCACCAGCCACTGACCTCACCGCACGCCACTGATATAACACACTATGCGGCACAGTGCAGTGTATCCCTACACCACACAGGACAAACCCTGTAAAAATTATTTGGATAAAATATTAATATCCCCTTTAAATAGAGTTAATAATATACAGCACATGTCTGTACCACTGGAGTTATATTCAGCACCACTGGACTGGATTTATACTGCAGTATCACTGGAATTATACAGCAGTACCACTGGAATTGAACGGCAGTATCATTGGAATTATACGGAAGTATCACTGGAATTATATGGCAGTACCACTGGATTTATGCAGAAGTACCACTGGACTGGATTTATACAGCAGTATCACTGGATTTATACGACAGGACCACTCAAATTATACAGCAGTATCACTGGAATTATATGGCAGTATCACTGGAATTATACGGCAGTATCAATGGAATTATCCGGCACTACCACTGAATTTATACGGCAGTATCACTGGACTGGATTTATTCACGAGTACCACTTGATTTATAAGGCAGTTCCACTGGAATTACTCGGCACTACCACTGGATTTATACGGCAGTATCACTAAACTTATACGGCAGTACCACTGGAATTATACGGCAGTATCACTGAAATTCTATGGCAGTATCATTGGTATTATACGGCAGTATCTCTGGATTTATATGCCAGTACCACTGGAATTATATGGCAGTACCACTGGCATTATATGGCAGTACCACTGGATTTACATGGCAGTACCACTGGATTTATACAGCAGTACCACTGGAATTAAATGGCAGTACCACTGGAATTATACAGCAGTATCAATGGACTGGATTTATACACCAGCACCAGTTGATTTATACGGCAGTACTACTGGAATTATACGGCAGTATCACTGGAATTATACAGCTGTACCACTGGATTTATATGGCAGTATCACTGGAATTATATGGAAGTACCACTGGATTTATATGGCAGTACCACTGGAATTATACGGCAGTATCAGTGGCATGATACGGCAGTACCACTGGATTTATATGGCAGTACCACTGAACTGGATTTATACAGCAGTATCACTGGAGTTATATGCGAGTACCATTGGAATTAGATGGCAGTATCACTGGAATTATATGGCAGTATCACTGGAATTATACAGCAGTTTCATTGGAATTATATGGCAGTACCACTGGACTGGATTTATACAGCAGTATCACTGGATTTATATGGCAGTATCACTGGATTTATATGGCAGTATCACTGGAAATATATGGCAGTATCACTGGATTTATACGGCAGTATCACTGGAATTTTAGGGCATTACCACAAGACTAATATGGCAGTACCACTGGACTGGATTTATACGGCAGTATCACTGGAGTTATACGCCAGTACCACTGGATTTATATGACAGCAACCCTGGAATTATACAGCAGTATCACTGGAATTATACAGCAGTATCACTGGAATTATATGGCAGTACCTCTGGATTTATACGGCAGTACCACTGGATTGGATTTATACGGCAGCATCACTGGATTTATACGCCAGTACCAATGGAATGGGTGGTCTTCAGTATGCCGACTGTCGGGATCCCGGCGCACAGTATACCGGCGCCGGAATCCCGACAGCCGACATACCGACACTTTTTCTCCCTCGTGGGAGTCCACGACCCTCTTGAAGGGAGAATAAAATAGCGTGGCGCGCGTAGCCCCGCAAGGGGCTCATTTGCGCTTCCCATGCTGTTGGAATGCCAGCGATCAGGCTCCTGGCGCCGGTATGCTGGTCGCCGGGAGCCCGGCCGCCGGCATACCTTACTACACCCAATGGAATTATATGGCAGTATCATTGGAATTATACGGCAGTACCATTGGACTTATACGGCAGTACCACTGAACTGGATTTATTCGGCAGTGTCACTGGATTTATATGCCAGTACCACTGGAATTATACAGCAATATCACTGGAATTATACGGCAGTACAACTGGACATATACAGCAGTATCACTGGAATTATACGGCAGTATCACTGGAATTATGCGACAGTAATACTGGAATTATACAGCAGTACCACTGGATTTATACGGCATTATCACTGGACTGGATTTATAAGGCAGTACCACTAGACATATACGGCAGTAACACTGGATTTATACGGCAGTACCACTGGATATATACAGCAGTACCACTGGAGTGGATTTATACGCCAGTACCACTGGATTTATACAGCAGTAACACTGGACATATACAGCAGTATCACTGGAATTATATGGCATTACCACTAGACATATACAGTTGTGCTCATAAGTTTACATACCCTAGCAGAATTTGTGATTTTCTGGCCATTTGTCAGAGACTATGAATGATAACTCACAAACTTTTCTTTCACTGATGGTTAGTGGTTGGGTGAAGCCATTTATTGTCAAACAACTGTGTTTACTCTTTTTAAATCATAATGACAACAGAAACTACCCTAATACGGAAGTACCGCTGGACATATATGGCAGTATCACTGGACATATATGGCATTACCACTTGACATATATAGCAGCACAGGGACACCACCACTGGACTGATGCAGGACAACACAGCACCACTGCAATGGACTTGACTTATACTGGAGCACTGGACATATGACAGCAGAGGACACCACCACTGTGACTGGACTGATGCAGCATAATACACCACCACTGTACTGATGCAGGACACTTTCCAATGCCGGAGTGAAAATGGCGGCGACGCGCGGCTCCTTATATGGTATCCAAACCCCGAATCTGACAGCGAGATGATGACGTTTTGCCTCGTTCTGGTTTCCGAGTCAAGTGTGAAAACCCGAGAAGGACTCGGATCCAGGCTTGGGATGTGAAGTCCGGTAGGGTTCGGTTCTCAGGGAACTGAACCAGCTCATCTCTACTTTTTTGTTAGAGATGTGCGCAAATCCTCAAGAGTTTCTTGATTTTTTCAAAAATTTATAAAACAGCAAAAATCATGTAATTTGGAGCTGTCACATGGTGCCTTTACAGTATTATTAACATCTAGCCTGATTCATTGACATATGCTGTGGTGATCACAGCTGCGATTGTGCAAGCTGAGGATGTGCAACATTATGTAACAATCCCAGCAGCCCTGAAAAGTACAGAGATGCCCACCGGAGCCATTACTAAGGCACAGCAACTGCATACACATTCTCAGTGCACACCGAGATCCTTCAACAAACGTCAGCTCAAGTAAATCAATGGCCACGCAGCATGGGAGCCTGAACAGCCTGAGCCACGCTGCTTAAGTATAGATTTGCTGGATCAGCCAGCAACACGCCTCAAACATGGCCGCAACACACCGTGTTTTTAGCACCACTTCCCTAGTAACGCCCACAAATAGAGGCTCACTGTCAATCACCCTGAATGATAGTAAGTACTGTGAATGATATCACTATTAGACTTTGTTGCATGTGCAGTTCGAAGCATATGCATGCGCAATTTACCGATAAACGCTCAAATGCAAAAACATCAGCATTGCGTCCATCATCTCTACTTTTATAGGCATTATAATGTAGGTTTAGGCAATAGAATGTGTTTTTGTAGTGAAAAAACATGTAATTTATTAGTCTATTGGATTGATTTTGTGTTTGATTTTTGGTTGATTTTACAAATCGACTGTTAGTAAATCTCCAATTTTACAGTAAGAATGTACCAATATTTTTCCAATGATCAGTTCCCACCGTAAGGCATTTTTTTAGGCAAACATTGGTGGTGATACACGATATCCATCAAAAACGACCTTTAGTGAATATACATTGGGACGTGAGACAAACCACTGAGTTCCAGGATAACCAGCTCTGTAGAGGGAAAAAGGTAGTTGAGTAAATTTTAGTAAAATTGTCGTGGTTTATTTTTAACTGTACAGAATTTATCTTAATGTTGATATGTATTAAATCAAAATAACAACACAAATAATCCACCATCAAAGAAAAAGACTACAGTGACTGGAATTTACCTTCTATAGTTTATAACTTCTTTGGGTTTTTTAGAAAATAATAAATAAAAGTCGCCTTATACTTTTTAAAGCTATTTTTTTAAAGAACCTTTCATACAGTATCTGTACTGACATCCAAAGTGATGTCCTCCTGATTTCCTACCTGTTATTACCTAGAAGCATATTTCACTGCAAGTAGGGAAAGAGACAAATACTGTTTTTTAGCTTTCTATATATAGATGCATTACTGCGTAAGTGCATTTAGCATCCTGTGCTATGAAAGAGCAGCTGATCGCTGCCATTTGTGCAGAGTACATTATTGTGTTTTAGTCTCTGCAATGTGAAAAGCCTGAAAATGTGCTTTTGCCAGGGATGGGCAATTATTTAGTTTTTTTCAGCACAACAAAATATGTGGACGCTAATTAGGATTAATATGACACTGTAATAGGAGGGGATGTACTGCAGTTCAAATAAGAAATTATCTGGACATAGAAAACATAAAATACATTTAGCTTTGAGGCTATTCTTTATGTTTGTTTTCTTTTCTTTAGAAATGCATGAGATGTGTGCGAAGGGTCTACCCAACGCCCACTGCAAAGAAAAGTGTGAAAGGTCCATTTATCCGCTACCCCTTGGCCTCAAACTCCGTTTCGCCACAAGGCTGTGTGCAGAGCTGGATTAAGGCTATGGGGGGCCCGGAGCACTTAAGACAGGGGGGCCCTAAAGTAAAATGATAAAATCATAGCATTGTAAATGTTGAAGATTCTTTATTAAATATTGATAGTTAATGCAAAAGAAGAAACCGGCACTCTAAACTACCATTTGCTTACACACAATGGTTTATTGGCAATATACAAAGTTTTGGACCCTTGGCTTAAGAAATTGCCTGAGTGTTTGAAACGTTGCTGATTATTACTACTAAGTTTGAAGTGCCGGTCTCTTCTTCTGCAATAACTATAACACACACATGGGTCTACTACGGTATGCCTGTGCTCGGGATCCCAATAGCCAGCATGCCGGCAGCTGGGTAAGCGCAAAAGAGCCCCTTGCGGGTTCGCTGCGCTCGCCGCGCTGCGGGCATGGTGTGCGCTGTGCTATTTATTCTCCTTCCAGGGGTGTTGTGGACACCCCAGGAGGGAAAATAGTTGTTGGTATGCCAGCTGTTGGGATTCCGGTGCCGGTATGCTGAGCGCCGGGATCCTGACAGCCGGCATATCAAATGCCTCCCCCCCACATTATATATATATATATATATATATATATATAAAATAATACATGTTTTTGCAGGTGGCACTCACAACACATTCATTGTACTTGAGCTACACACATATATGTAGCTGGATACCTGGGAGGGCACCTAGGCAAGTACATAATACATAAGGTGGAGTTGGTCTGAGTATGTGTTTACAAAGAGAGAGAGATATACACAAACACACACATATAGAGAGACAGAGGAATACAAACACACACATATATTTTATATATATATATATATATATATATATCTATCACACACACTTGTATGTGTCTCTCTCACTTTTTAATATAAAAAAACACACCCACATATATACATACACCTGGGGGGATGTACTGGAGTGCAAGATCGGTGGAGGTGCAGGATGCCGGCCGCTCTCGGACATTTTTTTAAAGGGTCAGTCACAAGGCAAAAAACCGTGCCTTGTAAGTGATTGTCCCTTTAACAAACATCCAAGTTCGGCCGGCATCCTGCACCTCCACCGATCTCGCACTCCAGTACGTCCCGCCCATAGAGACACACACTGAATGAGAGATTTTATATATATAGATAGATAGATAGATAGATATATAGATAGATAGATAGATAGATAGATAGATAGATAGATAGATAGATAGATAGATAGATAGATAGTATATACTGTCACACTTTGACAAAGGGGCTATACAGGCACTGAAACGTTGGTATATGTTTTTGTGACCTATTTAATACAGTATTTTCTGGATTAAAGCCCCTGTTTCTTTGGGGTGTGTGTGTGTGTGTGTGTGTGTGTGTGTGTGTGTGTGTGTGTGTGTGTGTGTGTGTGTGTGTTTATATATAATCAAGACATACATTCAAACACATATACAAACATGTAGATATATACACACACATATATCTAGATATATATATATATATAGTGTGTGTGTGTGTGTGTGTGTGTGTGTGTGTGTGTGTGTGTGTGTATACACACACACACATACATACATACATACATACATATACACACACATAAATATATACTGTACATATATATTAGTATTTATGGAGGGTGGGTGGGTGTGTCCTTGCCTGAGACACGGAGAGAAGTGGCTTGATGCAGGACAGCACGTAAGCCGGCACCCGGATGATGGACTGGAGAGCTGAAAGGCAGTGCTGCGAGAAATACTGTATCTTGTTGTAGCACTACACAGCCCTGGAATCACGGACGCTGATGACGTAAGCAAGAGCGGATTCCATCTGCCTGCCCCCTTCCTCCCGATTTGTCCCGCGCACCAGACAGACAGTGACAGCACAGCCGCAGGCTGCAAATACGCATCCCATTGGACAGCCGCTGCCGCCGGCATTCTGGCACTACTCTGTGGCGCTGTCTGTATGACTGCTGTCAGAGAGTCAGTGTCAGCGGCTGCTGGCTATAGCACTGCAGATCGTATCAGCACTTAAGGTCTGATCTGTGGTGGCTGACGGGGGGCCCTGTCAGGGAGGGGGGCCCAGGGTACTTACCCCCTGGGACCCCCCTTAATCCGGCTCTGGCTGTGTGTGTGTGTCACTATCCTGGAATACACAGATGCAGCAGCAAGTCCGGAGGGAGGCCAAGGAAAGTTACTGTATTCTGGAGTTGTGAAGTAAGCAGGAACTGTTGGCTGTTTACAGTACGGTCATATGCTCACTTTGGGGTCTATTTAATAAGCCTTGGATGGTGATAAAGTAGACGGAGAAAAAGTACCAGTCACTGAGCTCCTAACTGTCATTTATCAAACACAGCCTGTGACATGTCAGTTAGGAGCTGATTGGCTGGTGCTTTGGGGTAAATGTATTACGATCCGTGCCACTATAACACTTCCTGCGTCGCCTTATTACCGAGGCGAAATAGGAAGGGACATTAACAAAATGTATAAACAGCTTGTCTGCCGAAGTGGGGGAGCAAAAGCTCCCTCCTTCGGCGATGTCCCCCTGAGCTGGCAGTGCTGTTGCACTGTGTCTCCCTGCCCAGACAGCTCCACATCGCATGCGTGGCATCTCGCTACTCATGTGAGATCCCCTTCGCAGTCCTGAGCTGGCACCTGACACAGCCAGGGACAGCTCTGTGACTGCTGACCGTCGGAACGGTCAGAGATGCTGACCATTAATACAGTGACCCCTCATTTCGGCGCCCCAGTCACTGTGTCGACACCGCAGCTGTAATACATGGGGGAGAAGCAGTATCAGTTCACATAACGTGCGCTGATACTGCTTCTTCTCCATATCGAAGGGTAATACATTTACCCCTTTATCTCCGTCATTTTATCTCCATCCAAGGCTTAGTAAATAGACTTCTTATGTCACACCATCAGTAGCAGATTTACCGCTAAGCAACACCAGCGGTTGCTTAAGGCCCAGCAGATCTCATGGGTCCGCCGATAGCTTGCTCTCACTGCCGGGCTTGTTGTATACTCCCAGTTCCTGGCAGACTGTCAGCATATTAATTGGACAGCTGGTGGGTGCTGGATCCAGCGCACACCCATCTGTCTACTCCAAAGTAGATGAGTTGTGCTGCTGCAGGGGGGAAGCTGAATGCTGGCATCGGAGGAAACAGGGCGCGGGAGCGGGGATGTTGCTGAACGGCAGCTACACGAGGGGGGGGGGGGGTGCAGTGCTGATAGTGGCAGCCACGGTTGGCTGTTGGTCAGTGATGTCCACCTGCAAGTGATTACTGGTTGGGTGGGTTCGGGAGGCTGCTAGATAAAACTGGTGGGGGGGGGGGAGTTATGGGTGCTAAACAAAACTGTTTGGGTTGGAGATATGGGTCCTAGACAAAACTATGTGTTGAGCTATGGGTGCTAGACAAAAGTGCTTGTTCTTTGGCACAATTTCTTCAATGCTAATTGCCATGATTACACAGATTGAGTTTGACAATTTAGTGGACCACAGGACATAAATATTTTATAGTACTGAATGTGCATCAACATATTATTGAAAATGAAAGGAGCATTATAACTGGTTTATACTAGAGATGAGCGGGTTCGGTTTCTCTGAATCCGAACCCGCCAGAACTTCATGTTTTTTTTCACGGGTCCGAGCGACTCGGATCTTCCCGCCTTGCTCGGTTAACCCGAGCGCGCCCGAACGTCATCATGACGCTGTCGGATTCTCGCGAGGCTCGGATTCTATCGCGAGACTCGGATTCTATATAAGGAGCCGCGCGTCGCCGCCATTTTCACACGTGCATTGAGATTGATAGGGAGAGGACGTGGCTGGCGTCCTCTCCGTTTAGAATTAGAATAGATTAGAGAGACACTTGATTTACTAATTTTGGGGAGCATTAGGAGTACTCAGTAGTGTACAGTGCAGAGTTTTGCTGATAGTGACCAGTGACCACCACTTTTATTTATAATCCGTTCTCTGCCTGAAAAAAGCGATACACAGCACACAGTGACTCAGTCACATACCATATCTGTGTGCACTGCTCAGGCTCAGGCCAGTGTGCTGCATCATCTATTATCTATCTATATATAATATTATATATATCTGTCTGACTGCTCAGCTCACACAGCTTATAATTGTGGGGGAGACTGGGGAGCACTACTGCAGTGCCAGTTATAGGTTATAGCAGGAGCCAGGAGTACATAATATATTATATAGTGAGTGACCACCAGACACACAGTGCAGTTTATTTAATATATCCGTTCTCTGCCTGAAAAAAGCGATACACACAGTGACTCAGTCAGTCACATACCATATCTGTGTGCACTGCTCAGGCTCAGGCCAGTGTGCTGCATCATCTATATATATTATATATCTGTCTGACTGCTCAGCTCACACAGCTTATAATTGTGGGGGAGACTGGGGAGCACTACTGCAGTGCCAGTTATAGGTTATAGCAGGAGCCAGGAGTACATAATATTATATTAAAATTAAACAGTGCACACTTTTGCTGCAGGAGTGCCACTGCCAGTGTGACTAGTGACCAGTGACCTGACCACCAGTATATATAATATTAGTAGTATACTATCTCTTTATCAACCAGTCTATATTAGCAGCAGACACAGTACAGTGCGGTAGTTCACGGCTGTGGCTACCTCTGTGTCGGCACTCGGCAGCCCGTCCATAATTGTATATACCACCTAACCGTGTTTTTTTTTTCTTTCTTTATAGTCATACTAGTTACGAGTATACTATCTCTTTATCAACCAGTCTATATTAGCAGCAGACACAGTACAGTGCGGTAGTTCACGGCTGTGGCTACCTCTGTGTCGGCACTCGGCAGCCCGTCCATAATTGTATATACCACCTAACCGTGGTTTTTTTTTCTTTCTTTATACATACATACTAGTTACGAGTATACTATCTCTTTATCAACCAGTCTATATTAGCAGCAGACACAGTACAGTGCGGTAGTTCACGGCTGTGGCTACCTCTGTGTCGGCACTCGGCAGCCCGTCCATAATTGTATATACCACCTAACCGTGGTTTTTTTTTCTTTCTTTATACATACATACTAGTTACGAGTATACTATCTCTTTATCAACCAGTCTATATATTAGCAGCAGACACAGTACAGTGCGGTAGTTCACGGCTGTGGCTACCTCTGTGTCGGCACTCGGCAGCCCGTCCATAATTGTATATACCACCTAACCGTGGTTTTTTTTTCTTTCTTTATACATACATACTAGTTACGAGTATACTATCTCTTTATCAACCAGTCTATATATTAGCAGCAGACACAGTACAGTGCGGTAGTTCACGGCTGTGGCTACCTCTGTGTCGGCACTCGGCAGCCCGTCCATAATTGTATATACCACCTAACCGTGGTTTTTTTTCTTTCTTTATAGTCATACTAGTTACGAGTATACTATCTCTTTATCAACCAGTCTATATTAGCAGCAGACACAGTACAGTGCGGTAGTTCACGGCTGTGGCTACCTCTGTGTCGGCACTCGGCAGCCCGTCCATAATTGTATATACCACCTAACCGTGGTTTTTTTTTCTTTCTTTATACATACATACTAGTTACGAGTATACTATCTCTTTATCAACCAGTCTATATTAGCAGCAGACACAGTACAGTGCGGTAGTTCACGGCTGTGGCTACCTCTGTGTCGGCACTCGGCAGCCCGTCCATAATTGTATATACCACCTAACCGTGGTTTTTTTTTCTTTCTTTATACATACATACTAGTTACGAGTATACTATCTCTTTATCAACCAGTCTATATATTAGCAGCAGACACAGTACAGTGCGGTAGTTCACGGCTGTGGCTACCTCTGTGTCGGCACTCGGCAGCCCGTCCATAATTGTATATACCACCTAACCGTGGTTTTTTTTTCTTTCTTTATACATACATACTAGTTACGAGTATACTATCTCTTTATCAACCAGTCTATATTAGCAGCAGACACAGTACAGTGCGGTAGTTCACGGCTGTGGCTACCTCTGTGTCGGCACTCGGCAGCCCGTCCATAATTGTATATACCACCTAACCGTGTTTTTTTTTTCTTTCTTTATACATACATACTAGTTACGAGTATACTATCTCTTTATCAACCAGTCTATATATTAGCAGCAGACACAGTACAGTGCGGTAGTTCACGGCTGTGGCTACCTCTGTGTCGGCACTCGGCAGCCCGTCCATAATTGTATATACCACCTAACCGTGGTTTTTTTTTCTTTCTTTATACATACATACTAGTTACGAGTATACTATCTCTTTATCAACCAGTCTATATATTAGCAGCAGACACAGTACAGTGCGGTAGTTCACGGCTGTGGCTACCTCTGTGTCGGCACTCGGCAGCCCGTCCATAATTGTATATACCACCTAACCGTGGTTTTTTTTTCTTTCTTTATACATACATACTAGTTACGAGTATACTATCTCTTTATCAACCAGTCTATATATTAGCAGCAGACACAGTACAGTGCGGTAGTTCATGGCTGTGGCTACCTCTGTGTCGGCACTCGGCAGCCCGTCCATAATTGTATATACCACCTAACCGTGGTTTTTTTTTCTTTCTTTATACATACATACTAGTTACGAGTATACTATCTCTTTATCAACCAGTCTATATATTAGCAGCAGACACAGTACAGTGCGGTAGTTCACGGCTGTGGCTACCTCTGTGTCGGCACTCGGCAGCCCGTCCATAATTGTATATACCACCTAACCGTGGTTTTTTTTTCTTTCTTTATACATACATACTAGTTACGAGTATACTATCTCTTTATCAACCAGTCTATATTAGCAGCAGACACAGTACAGTGCGGTAGTTCACGGCTGTGGCTACCTCTGTGTCGGCACTCGGCAGCCCGTCCATAATTGTATACTAGTATCCAATCCATCCATCTCCATTGTTTACCTGAGGTGCCTTTTAGTTGTGCCTATTAAAATATGGAGAACAAAAATGTTGAGGTTCCAAAATTAGGGAAAGATCAAGATCCACTTCCACCTCGTGCTGAAGCTGCTGCCACTAGTCATGGCCGAGACGATGAAATGCCAGCAACGTCGTCTGCCAAGGCCGATGCCCAATGGCATAGTACAGAGCATGTCAAAACCAAAACACCAAATATCAGTAAAAAAAGGACTCCAAAACCTAAAATAAAATTGTCGGAGGAGAAGCGTAAACTTGCCAATATGCCATTTACCACACGGAGTGGCAAGGAACGGCTGAGGCCCTGGCCTATGTTCATGGCTAGTGGTTCAGCTTCACATGAGGATGGAAGCACTCAGCCTCTCGCTAGAAAACTGAAAAGACTCAAGCTGGCAAAAGCACCGCAAAGAACTGTGCGTTCTTTGAAATCCCAAATCCACAAGGAGAGTCCAATTGTGTCGGTTGCGATGCCTGACCTTCCCAACACTGGACGTGAAGAGCATGCGCCTTCCACCATTTGCACGCCCCCTGCAAGTGCTGGAAGGAGCACCCGCAGTCCAGTTCCTGATAGTCAGATTGAAGATGTCAGTGTTGAAGTACACCAGGATGAGGAGGATATGGGTGTTGCTGGCGCTGGGGAGGAAATTGACCAGGAGGATTCTGATGGTGAGGTGGTTTGTTTAAGTCAGGCACCCGGGGAGACACCTGTTGTCCGTGGGAGGAATATGGCCGTTGACATGCCAGGTGAAAATACCAAAAAAATCAGCTCTTCGGTGTGGAGGTATTTCACCAGAAATGCGGACAACAGGTGTCAAGCCGTGTGTTCCCTTTGTCAAGCTGTAATAAGTAGGGGTAAGGACGTTAACCACCTCGGAACATCCTCCCTTATACGTCACCTGCAGCGCATTCATAATAAGTCAGTGACAAGTTCAAAAACTTTGGGTGACAGCGGAAGCAGTCCACTGACCAGTAAATCCCTTCCTCTTGTAACCAAGCTCACGCAAACCACCCCACCAACTCCCTCAGTGTCAATTTCCTCCTTCCCCAGGAATGCCAATAGTCCTGCAGGCCATGTCACTGGCAAGTCTGACGAGTCCTCTCCTGCCTGGGATTCCTCCGATGCATCCTTGCGTGTAACGCCTACTGCTGCTGGCGCTGCTGTTGTTGCCGCTGGGAGTCGATGGTCATCCCAGAGGGGAAGTCGTAAGCCCACTTGTACTACTTCCAGTAAGCAATTGACTGTTCAACAGTCCTTTGCGAGGAAGATGAAATATCACAGCAGTCATCCTACTGCAAAGCGGATAACTGAGTCCTTGACAACTATGTTGGTGTTAGACGTGCGTCCGGTATCCGCCGTTAGTTCACAGGGAACTAGACAATTTATTGAGGCAGTGTGCCCCCGTTACCAAATACCATCTAGGTTCCACTTCTCTAGGCAGGCGATACCGAGAATGTACACGGACGTCAGAAAAAGACTCACCAGTCTCCTAAAAAATGCAGTTGTACCCAATGTCCACTTAACCACGGACATGTGGACAAGTGGAGCAGGGCAGGGTCAGGACTATATGACTGTGACAGCCCACTGGGTAGATGTATGGACTCCCGCCGCAAGAACAGCAGCGGCGGCACCAGTAGCAGCATCTCGCAAACGCCAACTCTTTCCTAGGCAGGCTACGCTTTGTATCACCGCTTTCCAGAATACGCACACAGCTGAAAACCTCTTACGGCAACTGAGGAAGATCATCGCGGAATGGCTTACCCCAATTGGACTCTCCTGTGGATTTGTGGCATCGGACAACGCCAGCAATATTGTGTGTGCATTAAATATGGGCAAATTCCAGCACGTCCCATGTTTTGCACATACCTTGAATTTGGTGGTGCAGAATTTTTTAAAAAACGACAGGGGCGTGCAAGAGATGCTGTCGGTGGCCAGAAGAATTGCGGGACACTTTCGGCGTACAGGCACCACGTACAGAAAACTGGAGCACCACCAAAAACTACTGAACCTGCCCTGCCATCATCTGAAGCAAGAAGTGGTAACGAGGTGGAATTCAACCCTCTATATGCTTCAGAGGTTGGAGGAGCAGCAAAAGGCCATTCAAGCCTATACAATTGAGCACGATATAGTAGGTGGAATGCACCTGTCTCAAGTGCAGTGGAGAATGATTTCAACGTTGTGCAAGGTTCTGATGCCCTTTGAACTTGCCACACGTGAAGTCAGTTCAGACACTGCCAGCCTGAGTCAGGTCATTCCCCTCATCAGGCTTTTGCAGAAGAAGCTGGAGGCATTGAAGAAGGAGCTAAAAGGGAGCGATTCCGCTAGGCATGTGGGACTTGTGGATGCAGCCCTTAATTCGCTTAACAAGGATTCACGGGTGGTCAATCTGTTGAAATCAGAGCACTACATTTTGGCCACCGTGCTCGATCCTAGATTTAAAGCCTACCTTGGATCTCTCTTTCCGGCAGACACAGGTCTGCTGGGGTTGAAAGACCTGCTGGTGACAAAATTGTCAAGTCAAGCGGAACGCGACCTGTCAACATCTCCTCCTTCACATTCTCCCGCAACTGGGGGTGCGAGGAAAAGGCTCAGAATTCCGAGCCCACCCGCTGGCGGTGATGCAGGGCAGTCTGGAGCGACTGCTGATGCTGACATCTGGTCCGGACTGAAGGACCTGACAACGATTACGGACATGTCGTCTACTGTCACTGCATATGATTCTCTCAACATTGATAGAATGGTGGAGGATTATATGAGTGACCGCATCCAAGTAGGCACGTCACACAGTCCGTACTTATACTGGCAGGAAAAAGAGGCAATTTGGAGGCCCTTGCACAAACTGGCTTTATTCTACCTAAGTTGCCCTCCCACAAGTGTGTACTCCGAAAGAGTGTTTAGTGCCGCCGCTCACCTTGTCAGCAATCGGCGTACGAGGTTACATCCAGAAAATGTGGAGAAGATGATGTTCATTAAAATGAATTATAATCAATTCCTCCGCGGAGACATTGACCAGCAGCAATTGCCTCCACAAAGTACACAGGGAGCTGAGATGGTGGATTCCAGTGGGGACGAATTGATAATCTGTGAGGAGGGGGATGTACACGGTGATATATCGGAGGGTGAAGATGAGGTGGACATCTTGCCTCTGTAGAGCCAGTTTGTGCAAGGAGAGATTAATTGCTTCTTTTTTGGGGGGGGTCCAAACCAACCCGTCATATCAGTCACAGTCGTGTGGCAGACCCTGTCACTGAAATGATGGGTTGGTTAAAGTGTGCATGTCCTGTTTTGTTTATACAACATAAGGGTGGGTGGGAGGGCCCAAGGACAATTCCATCTTGCACCTCTTTTTTCTTTTCTTTTTCTTTGCATCATGTGCTGATTGGGGAGGGTTTTTTTGGAAGGGACATCCTGCGTGACACTGCAGTGCCACTCCTAGATGGGCCCGGTGTTTGTGTCGGCCACTAGGGTCGCTAATCTTACTCACACAGCTACCTCATTGCGCCTCTTTTTTTCTTTGCGTCATGTGCTGTTTGGGGAGGGTTTTTTGGAAGGGACATCCTGCGTGACACTGCAGTGCCACTCCTAGATGGGCCCGGTGTTTGTGTCGGCCACTAGGGTCGCTAATCTTACTCACACAGCTACCTCATTGCGCCTCTTTTTTTCTTTGCGTCATGTGCTGTTTGGGGAGGGTTTTTTGGAAGGGACATCCTGCGTGACACTGCAGTGCCACTCCTAGATGGGCCCGGTGTTTGTGTCGGCCACTAGGGTCGCTAATCTTACTCACACAGCTACCTCATTGCGCCTCTTTTTTTCTCTATCGTCCTAGTGGATGCTGGGGTTCCTGAAAGGACCATGGGGAATAGCGGCTCCGCAGGAGACAGGGCACAAAAAGTAAAGCTTTTCCGATCAGGTGGTGTGCACTGGCTCCTCCCCCTATGACCCTCCTCCAGACTCCAGTTAGATTTTTGTGCCCGGCCGAGAAGGGTGCAATCTAGGTGGCTCTCCTAAAGAGCTGCTTAGAGAAAGTTTAGCTAGGTTTTTTATGTTACAGTGATTCCTGCTGGCAACAGGATCACTGCAGCGAGGGACTGAGGGGAGAAGGAGTCAACTCACCTGCGTGCAGGATGGATTGGCTTCTTGGCTACTGGACATCAAGCTCCAGAGGGACGATCACAGGTACAGCCTGGATGGTCACCGGAGCCGCGCCGCCGGCCCCCTTGCAGATGCTGAAGACAGAAGAGGTCCAGAATCGGCGGCTGAAGACTCCTGCAGTCTTCTAAAGGTAGCGCACAGCACTGCAGCTGTGCGCCATTTTCCTCTCAGCACACTTCACACGGCAGTCACTGAGGGTGCAGGGCGCTGGGAGGGGGGCGCCCTGGGAGGCAAAAATGAGTACCTATAAAGGCTAAAAATACCTCACATATAGCCCTAGAGGCTATATGGAGATATTTAACCCCTGCCTGATTTCTCAAAATAGCGGGAGACGAGCCCGCCGGAAAAGGGGCGGGGCCTATCTCCTCAGCACACGGCGCCATTTCCTCTCACAGCTCCGCTGGTCAGGACGGCTCCCAGGTCTCTCCCCTGCACTGCACTACAGAAACAGGGTAAAACAGAGAGGGGGGGCAAATTTATGGCGATATTTTTATATAACAAAGCAGCTATAGGGGAGCACTTATTATAAGGCTATCCCTGATATATATATAGCGCTTTTGGTGTGTGCTGGCAAACTCTCCCTCTGTCTCCCCAAAGGGCTAGTGGGTCCTGTCTTCATTAGGAGCATTCCCTGTGTGTCTGCTGTGTGTCGGTACGTGTGTGTCGACATGTATGAGGACGATATTGGTGTGGAGGCGGAGCAATTGCCAAATATGGGGATGTCACCTCCTAGGGGGTCGACACCAGAATGGATGCCTTTATTTATGGAACTACGGGATAGTGTCAACACGCTAAAGCAGTCGTTTGACGACATGAGACGGCCGGACAATCAATTAGTGCCTGTCCAGGCGACTCAAACACCGTCAGGGGCTGTGAAACGCCCTTTGCCTCAGTCGGTCGACACAGACCCAGACACAGGCGATGACTCCAGTGGTGACGGTGACGAATCAACCGTATTTTCCAGTAGGGCCACACGTTATATGATTTTGGCAATGAAGGAGGCGTTACATTTAGCTGATACTACAGGTACCACTAAACAGGGTATTATGTGGGGTATGAAAAAACTACCTATAGTTTTTCCTGAATCAGAAGAACTAAATGACGTGTGTAATGAAGCGTGGGTTGCCCCTGATAAAAAGCTGATAATTTCAAAGAAATTATTGGCATTATACCCTTTCCCGCCAGAGGTTAGGGAGCGCTGGGAAACACCTCCTAGGGTGGACAAGGCGCTAACACGCTTATCTAAACAAGTGGCGTTACCCTCTCCTGAGACGGCCGCACTTAAAGATCCATCAGATAGGAGGATGGAAAATATCCAAAAAAGTATATACACACATGCAGGTGTTATACTACGACCAGCTGTAGCAACTGCCTGGATGGGCAGTGCGGGGGTAGTTTGGTCAGAATCCCTGATTGAAAATATTGATACCCTGGACAGGGACAATATTTTACTGTCGTTAGAACAAATAAAGGATGCATTTCTTTATATGCGTGATGCACAGAGGGATATATGCACACTGGCATCACGGGTAAGTGCTATGTCCATTTCGGCCAGAAGAGCTTTATGGACGCGACAGTGGACAGGCGATGCGGATTCAAAACGGCATATGGAAGTTTTGCCGTATAAGGGGGAGGAGTTATTTGGAGTCGGTCTATCAGATTTGGTGGCCACGGCTACAGCCGGGAAATCCACCTTTCTACCTCAAGTCACTCCCCAACAGAAAAAGGCACCGACTTTTCAACCGCAGCCCTTTCGTTCCTTTAAAAATAAGAGAGCAAAGGGCTATTCATATTTGCCACGAGGCAAAGGTCGAGGGAAGAGACAGCAACACGCAGCTCCTTCCCAGGATCAGAAGCCCTCCCCGGCTTCTACAAAAGCCTCAGCATGACGCTGGGGCTTCTCAAGCGGACTCGGGGACGGTGGGCGGTCGTCTCAAAAATTACAGCGCGCAGTGGGCTCACTCGCAAGTAGATCCCTGGATCCTGCAGATAATATCTCAGGGATACAGGTTGGAATTAGAGACAGATCCACCTCGCCGTTTCCTGAGGTCTGCTTTACCAACGTCCCCCTCCGAAAGGGAGACGGTGTTGGAAGCCATTCACAAGCTGTACTCTCAGCAGGTGATAGTCAAGGTACCTCTTCTGCAACAAGGGAAGGGGTATTATTCCACTCTTTTTGTGGTACCGAAGCCGGATGGCTCGGTAAGGCCTATTCTAAATCTGAAGTCCTTGAACCTGTACATAAAGAAGTTCAAGTTCAAAATGGAGTCACTCAGAGCAGTGATAGCGAACCTGGAAGAGGGGGACTTTATGGTATCCTTGGACATCAAGGATGCGTATCTCCACGTTCCAATTTACCCCTCACACCAGGGGTACCTCAGGTTCGTTGTACAAAACTGTCACTATCAGTTTCAGACGCTGCCGTTCGGATTGTCCACGGCACCTCGGATCTTTACAAAGGTAATGGCCGAGATGATGATTCTTCTTCGAAGAAAAGGCGTATTAATTATCCCATACTTGGACGATCTCCTAATAAGGGCGAGGTCCAGAGAACAGCTAGAGATGGGATTAGCACTGTCTCAAGAAGTGCTAAAACAGCACGGGTGGATTCTGAATATTCCAAAATCCCAGTTAATGCCGACAACTCGTCTGCTGTTCCTAGGGATGATTCTGGACACGGTTCAGAAAAAGGTTTTTCTCCCGGAGGAAAAAGCCAAGGAGTTATCCGAGCTTGTCAGGAACCTCCTAAAACCAGGAAAGGTGTCTGTACATCAATGCACAAGAGTCCTGGGAAAAATGGTGGCTTCTTACGAAGCGATTCCATTCGGCAGATTCCACGCAAGAATTTTCCAAAGGGATCTGTTGGACAAATGGTCAGGGTCGCATCTTCAGATGCACCTACGGATAACCCTGTCTCCAAGGACAAGGGTGTCTCTTCTGTGGTGGTTGCAGAGTGCTCATCTATTGGAGGGCCGCAGATTCGGCATACAGGATTGGATCCTGGTGACCACGGACGCCAGCCTGAGAGGCTGGGGAGCAGTCACACAAGGAAGAAACTTCCAGGGAGTATGGACGAGCCTGGAAACGTCTCTTCACATAAACATTCTGGAACTAAGAGCAATATACAATGCTCTAAACCAGGCAGAACCTCTGCTTCAGGGAAAACCGGTATTGATCCAGTCGGACAACATCACGGCAGTCGCCCATGTGAACAGACAGGGCGGCACAAGAAGCAGGAGGGCAATGGCAGAAGCTGCAAGGATTCTTCGCTGGGCAGAGAATCATGTGATAGCACTGTCAGCAGTGTTCATCCCGGGAGTGGACAACTGGGAAGCAGACTTCCTCAGCAGACACGATCTTCACCCGGGAGAGTGGGGACTTCATCCAGAAGTCTTCCACATGCTGGTAACCCGTTGGGAAAGACCAATGGTGGACATGATGGCGTCTCGCCTCAACAAAAAACTGGACAGGTATTGCGCCAGGTCAAGAGATCCGCAGGCAATAGCTGTGGACGCGCTGGTAACGCCTTGGGTGTACCAGTCGGTGTATGTGTTTCCTCCTCTGCCTCTCATACCAAAAGTATTGAGAATTATACGGCAAAGAGGCGTAAGAACGATACTAGTGGTTCCGGATTGGCCAAGGAGGACTTGGTACCCGGAACTTCAAGAGATGATCACGGAAGATCCGTGGCCTCTACCTCTAAGGAGGGACTTGCTTCAGCAGGGTCCCTGTCTGTTTCAAGACTTACCGCGGCTGCGTTTGACGGCATGGCGGTTGAACGCCGGATCCTAAAGGAAAGAGGCATGCCGGAAGAAGTCATTCCTACTTTGATTAAAGCAAGGAAGGAAGTAACCGTGCAACATTATCACCGAATTTGGCGAAAATATGTTGCGTGGTGCGAAGATCGGAGTGCTCCGACGGAGGAATTTCAACTGGGTCGATTCCTACATTTCCTGCAATCAGGATTGTCAATGGGTCTCAAATTGGGATCTATTAAGGTTCAAATTTCGGCCCTGTCGATTTTCTTTCAAAAAGAATTGGCTTCAGTCCCTGAAGTCCAGACCTTTGTTAAGGGAGTGCTGCATATACAGCCTCCTGTGGTGCCTCCAGTGGCACCGTGGGATCTAAATGTGGTTTTGGACTTCCTAAAATCTCATTGGTTTGAACCACTAAAAAAGGTGGATTTGAAATATCTCACATGGAAAGTGACCATGCTTCTAGCCCTGGCTTCTGCCAGGAGAGTGTCAGAATTGGCAGCTTTATCTTACAAAAGCCCATATCTGATTTTCCATTCGGACAGGGCAGAACTGCGGACTCGTCCGCATTTTCTCCCTAAGGTGGTGTCAGCATTTCATCTGAACCAGCCTATTGTAGTGCCTGCGGCTACAAGTGACTTGGAGGACTCCAAGTTACTGGACGTTGTCAGAGCATTAAAAATATATATTGCAAGGACAGCTGGAGTCAGAAAATCTGACTCGTTGTTTATATTGTATGCACCCAACAAGATGGGTGCTCCTGCGTCTAAGCAGACGATTGCTCGTTGGATCTGTAGCACAATCCAACTTGCACATTCTGTGGCAGGCTTGCCACAGCCTAAATCTGTAAAGGCCCACTCCACAAGGAAGGTGGGCTCATCTTGGGCGGCTGCCCGAGGGGTCTCGGCATTACAACTTTGCCGAGCAGCTACGTGGTCAGGGGAGAACACGTTTGTAAAATTTTACAAATTTGATACTCTGGCTAAGGAGGACCTGGAGTTCTCTCATTCGGTGCTGCAGAGTCATCCGCACTCTCCCGCCCGTTTGGGAGCTTTGGTATAATCCCCATGGTCCTTTCAGGAACCCCAGCATCCACTAGGACGATAGAGAAAATAAGATTTTACTTACCGATAAATCTATTTCTCGGAGTCCGTAGTGGATGCTGGGCGCCCATCCCAAGTGCGGATTATCTGCATAAGTTGTACATAGTTATTGTTAACTAATTCGGGTTATTGTTAAAGGAAGCCATCTTTCAGAGGCTCCGCTGTTATCATACTGTTAACTGGGTTTAGATCACAAGTTGTACGGTGTGATTGGTGTGGCTGGTATGAGTCTTACCCGGGATTCAAAATCCTCCCTTATTGTGTACGCTCGTCCGGGCACAGTACCTAACTGGAGTCTGGAGGAGGGTCATAGGGGGAGGAGCCAGTGCACACCACCTGATCGGAAAAGCTTTACTTTTTGTGCCCTGTCTCCTGCGGAGCCGCTATTCCCCATGGTCCTTTCAGGAACCCCAGCATCCACTACGGACTCCGAGAAATAGATTTATCGGTAAGTAAAATCTTATTTTCTTTGCGTCATGTGCTGTTTGGGGAGGGTTTTTTGGAAGGGACATCCTGCGTGACACTGCAGTGCCACTCCTAGATGGGCCCGGTGTTTGTGTCGGCCACTAGGGTCGCTAATCTTACTCACACAGCTACCTCATTGCGCCTCTTTTTTTCTTTGCGTCATGTGCTGTTTGGGGAGGGTTTTTTGGAAGGGACATCCTGCGTGACACTGCAGTGCCACTCCTAGATGGGCCCGGTGTTTGTGTCGGCCACTAGGGTCGCTAATCTTACTCACACAGCTACCTCATTGCGCCTCTTTTTTCTTTGCGTCATGTGCTGTTTGGGGAGGGTTTTTTGGAAGGGACATCCTGCGTGACACTGCAGTGCCACTCCTAGATGGGCCCGGTGTTTGTGTCGGCCACTAGGGTCGCTAATCTTACTCACACAGCTACCTCATTGCGCCTCTTTTTTTCTTTGCGTCATGTGCTGTTTGGGGAGGGTTTTTTGGAAGGGACATCCTGCGTGACACTGCAGTGCCACTCCTAGATGGGCCCGGTGTTTGTGTCGGCCACTAGGGTCGCTTATCTTACTCACACAGCGACCTCGGTGCAAATTTTAGGACTAAAAATAATATTGTGAGGTGTGAGGTATTCAGAATAGACTGAAAATGAGTGTAAATTATGGTTTTTGAGGTTAATAATACTTTGGGATCAAAATGACCCCCAAATTCTATGATTTAAGCTGTTTTTTAGTGTTTTTTGAAAAAAACACCCGAATCCAAAACACACCCGAATCCGACAAAAAAAATTCGGTGAGGTTTTGCCAAAACGCGTTCGAACCCAAAACACGGCCGCGGAACCGAACCCAAAACCAAAACACAAAACCCGAAAAATTTCAGGCGCTCATCTCTAGTTTATACTGCAGAAGCACCCGGCTCCTTGCACTGTTTATATACGTAGTCCAGCACACAATGGGTGACAACTGTTTCTGTCATATGTGTGCTATATTTAGCAAACTGTTGCTGGTGTGTGCATATGCCCATATTTCCTGAATATGTCTGCTTTCAGGAACAATGTAATGTTCTTTCAGATTTATGAATGAAACTGCACTGCCTTTAATTATACCTTGTTTTTTAATAATAACTAGAGATGAGCGGGTTCGGTTCTCAGAGAACCGAACCATACCGAACTTCACACTCTGAACCAGGTTCCGAGCCTGGCTCGGGATTTCCCGCCTGACTCGGAAACCCGAACGAGGCAACACGTCATCATCCCGCTGTCGGATTCTCACGGGATTTGAATTCCATATAAGGAGCCGCGTGTCCCTGCCATTTTCGCTCCGGCATTGGAGAGTGTACAGAGAGGACGTGTCTCCATTCTCTCAGTGTCCTCAGTGTCTGTGGCTTGTGCTGAATCTGTCCAGTCACAGTGCTTGTGTCCTCTGCTGCCATATGTCCAGTGCTGCTGTATAGGGTTGTCGTGCTGCATCAGTTCAGGGTGGTGGTGTATTGTGCTGCATCAGTCCAGTCACAGTGGTGGTGTCCTCTGCTGCCATATGTCCAGTGCTGCTGTTTAATAAATCCCTTACAGTGTTGCTGTGTTGTCCTGCATCAGACCAGTGGTAGTGTCCTGGGCATCAGTCAGTCCAGTGACCATTCAACAGTGGTGATGTCATCTGCTGCCATATGCCCAGTGCTGCTGTATAATTATCTGTGTTGTCCTGCATCAGACCAGTGCTAGTGTCCTGTGCATCAGACAGTCCAGTGACCATTCACAGTGGTGGTGTCATCTGCTGCCATATGCAAAGTGCTGCTGTATAATTATCTGTGTTGTCCTGCATCAGACCAGTTTCCTGGGCATCAGTCAGTCCAGTGACCATTCACAGTGGTGGTGTCCTCTGCTGCCATATGTCCACTGCTGCTGTATAATAAGTCCCTCACAGTGTTGCCGTATAATTATAGTAATAATAATAACAACAACAAGTCCCTCACAGTGTTGCTGTGTGCTGCATCCGACCAGTGGTAGTGTCCTGGCCATCAGTCATTCCAATGACCAGGCAGTCACAGTGGTATACGCTGCTGCTATATGTCCACTGCTGACAAATAATAATAATAACAACAACAAGTCCCTCATAGTGTTGTTGTGTTGTGCTGCATCAGACCAGTTGTAGTGTCCTGGCCATCAGTCATTCCAGTGACCAGGAAGTCACAGTGGTATACGCTGCTGCTATATGTCCACTGCTAACGTATAATAATAGTAATAATAAATAATAACAACAACAAGTCCCTCACAGTGTTGCTGTGTTGGGCTGCATCAGACCAGTGGTAGTGTCCTGACCATCAGCCATCAGTCATTCCTGTGCTGCATATTGGCCATCATTCCGAGTTGATCGCCCGCTAGCTGCTTTTAGCAGCAGTGCAAACGCTAAGCCGCCACTCTCTGGGAGTGTATCTTAGCTTAGCAGAAGTGCGAACGAAAGGTTCGCAGCGCTGCTACAAAAAAAGATTGTGCAGTTTCAGAGTAGCTCGAGACCTACTCCTAGCTTGCGATCATTTCAGACTATTTAGTTCCTGTTTTGACGTCACAAATACGCCCTGCGTTCGCCCAGCCAAGCCTAAGTTTTTCCAGCCACTCCTGCGTTTTTATCTGGCACGCCTGCGTTTTTTCACACACTCCCCGAAAATGGTCAGTTACCACCCAGAAACACCCACTTTCTGTCAATCACTCTGTGGCCAGCAGTGCGACTGAAAAGCGTCGCTAGAGCTTGTGTAAAACTGCATCGGCTTTTGTGAAAGTACGACCCGCGTGCGCAGTGCGCCCCATACGCATGCGCAGATTTGCTGTTTTTTGGCCTGATCGCTGAGCTGCAAACGAAAGCAGCTAGCGATCAACTCGGAATGAGTGCCATTGTGTTATATAACTCCAGAAAAAAAATGGTGAACAAACATTTGGAGGATTAAATAGGGAAAGATCAAGAACCACTTCCTCCTAGTGCTGAAGCTGCTGCCACTAGCCATGATATAGATGATGAAATGCCATCAACGTCGTCTGCCAAGGCCGATGCCCATTGTGATAGTAGAGGGCATGTAAAATCCAAAAAGCCAAAGTTCAGTAAAAAGACCCAAAAAAAGAAATAGATATGGTCTGAGGAGAAACGTAAACTTAATGCGCATATATTGGCAAGCTGCTCAATCAGATTGTGATGTCACTCAGGTGCTAAAAGGGAGGGGTAATTCTGTGTAAGAAAAAACAATTTGTGTTCCGTAATGCACACTGAGTGAAAAATAATACTACATAATAATCAGATAATACGGATCTTAGTTGCGTGTATCTGCAGATATAGGGTTAAGCCCCCAGGCCGATCGGCAAGGCATCTCCGTCACTGGGGGTCCCTAATACTAGGTATGGGTCCGGGGTGCAGGACCCCATCACTTCGGCACAGGTCGGCTACCCCAGGTCAGCACACAGGT
Organism: Pseudophryne corroboree; assembly: GCF_028390025.1. Lineage (NCBI taxonomy): Eukaryota > Metazoa > Chordata > Amphibia > Anura > Myobatrachidae > Pseudophryne > Pseudophryne corroboree. The sequence goes on from NC_086446.1 coordinate 245,822,535, forward strand.
GAAAGTTAATAAGGGTTAATAAGAAGCACATAAGTGAAGTGTGATTAAAATAATACAAAAATATATACAAAGTGATAGGGAAAATCATAAGTGTAAAAAAAGTGTGCTTCTTATTAACCCTTATTAACTTTCACCTGTTTGCTGACCTGGGGTTGCCGACCTGTGCCGACGTGATGGAGTCCTGCACCCCAGACCTATACCTAGTATTAGGGACCCCCAGTGATGGAGACGCCTTGCCGATCGGCCTGGGGGCTTAACCCTATATCTGCAGAGAAAAGTAAACTTGCCAATATGCCATTTACGACACGAAGTTGCAAGGAACGGCTGAGGCCCTGGCCTATGTTCATGACTAGTGGTTCAGCTTCATATGACGATGGAAGCACTCATCCTCCCGCTAGAAAAATTAAAAGAGTTAGGCTAGAAAGAGCACAGAGAAGAACTGTGCATTCTGAGATGGTATCACAAATCCCCAAGGAAAGTCCAAGTGTGTCGGCAGTTGCGATGCCTGACCTTCCCAACACTGGAAGGGAAGAAGTGGCTCCTTCTACCATTTGCACGCCCCCTGCAAGTGCTGGAAGGAGCACCCACAGTCCAGTTCCTGATATTGAAATTGAAGATGTCACTGTTGAAGTACACCAGGATGAGGATATGGGTGTCGCTGACGCTGAGGAGGAAGTTGACGATGAGGATTCTGATGGTGATGTGGTTTGTTTAAGTCAGGCACCGGGGAGACACCTGATGTCCGTGGGACGAATAAGCCCATTGTGATGCCTGGGCAAACTACCAAAAAAGCCACCTCTTCGGTGTAGAATTATTTCTCCACAAATCCGGACAACAGGTGTCAAGCCATCTGTTGCCTCTGTCAGTCTGTAATAAGTAGGAGTAAGGATGTTAACCACCTAGGAACATCCTCCCTTATACGTCACCTGCTGGGCATTCATTAGAAGTCAGTGTCAAGTTGTGAAACTTTGGGTAAGATCGTAAGCAGTCCACTGACACCTAAAACCCTTCTTCCTCTTGTACCCAAGCTCATGCAAGCCACACCACCAACTCCCTCAACGTCAACTTCCTCCTCAGTCAGGAACATCAGTAGTCCTGCAGGCCATGTCACTGTCAAGACTGAGGAGTCCTCTCCTAACTGGGATTTCTCCGGAGGATCCTTGAGTGGTACGCCTGCTGTTGCTGCCGCTGCTGTTGTTGCTGCTGGGAGTCGATTGTCACCCCAGAGGAGAAGTCAGAAGACCACTTGTACTACTTCCAGTAAGCAATTGACTGTCCAAAAGTCCTTTGTGAGGAAGATGAAATATGACAGCAGTCATCCTTTTGCAAAGCGGATAACTGAGGCCTTTACAGCTATGTTGGTGTTAGAGGTGTGTCTGGTATCCACCATTAGTTCAGTGGGACTTAGAGAATTGTTTGAGGTACTGTGTCCCCGGTATCAAATCCCATCTAGGTTCCACTTCTCTAGGCAGGCGATATCGAGAATGTACACAGACGTCAGAAAGAGTCACCAGTGTCCTACAAAATGCAGTTGTATCCAGTGTCCACTTAACCACGGACATGTGGACAAGTGGAACAGTGCAGACTAAGGACTATATGACTGTAACAGCCCACTGGGTAGATGTATGGCCTCCCGCAGCAACAATAGCAGCAGCACCAGTAGCAGCATCTCGCAAATGCCAACTCGTTCCTAGGCAGGCTACGCTATGTATCACCGCTTTCCCTAAGAGGCACACAGCTGAGAACCTCTTACGGAAACTGAGGAACATCATCGCAGAATGGCTTACCCCAATTGGACTCTCCTGGGGATTTGTGATATCGGACAACGCCACCAATATTGTGCGTGCATTACATCTGGGCAAATTCTAGCATGTCCCATGTTTTGCACATACAATTCATTTGGTGGTGCAGTATTTTTTGTAAAATGACAGGGGGTGTGCAGGAGATGCTGTCGGTGGCTCGAAAAATTGCGGTCCACTTTCGGCATTCAGCCACTGCGTGCCAAAGACTGGAGCGCCAGCAAACACTCCTGATACTGCCCCGCCATTAACTGAAGCAAGAGGTGGTAACGAGGTGGAATTCAACACTCTATATGCTTCAGAGGATGGAGGAGCAGCAAAAGGCCATTCGAGCCTATACATCCACCTACGATATAGGCAAAGGAGGCGTAATGCACCTGACTCAAGCGCAGTGGAGAATGATTTCCATCTTGTGCAAGGTTCTCCAACCCTTTGAACTTGCCACACGTGAAGTCAGTTCCGACACTGCCAGCTTGAGTCAGATCATTCCCCTCATCAGGCTTTTGCAGAAGCAGCTGGAGAAATTGAAGGAGGAGCTAAGACGGAGCGATTCCGCAAAGTATGTGGAACTTGTGGATGGAGCTCTTCATTCACTTTGCCAGGATTCAAGGGTGGTCAATCTGTTGAAATCAGAGCACTACATTTTGGCCACCGTGCTCGATCATAGGTTTAAAGCCTACGTTGTATCTCTCTTTCCAGCAGACACAAGTGGGCAGAGGTGCAAAGACCTGCTGGTTAGTAAATTGTCAACTCAAGCGGAACGTGACCCGTCAACAGCTCGTCCTTCAATTTCTCCCGCCACTGGGGCTGCAAGGAAAAGGATAAGATTTCCTAGCCCACCCACTGGCAGTGATGCAGGGCAGTCAGGAGCGAAAGCTGACATCTGGTCCGGACTGAAGGACCTGCCAATGATTACTGACATGTCTACTGTCACTGCATACGATTCTGTCACCATTGAAAGAATGGTGGAGGATTATATGAGTGACAGCATCCAAGTAGGCATGTCAGACAGTCCGTATGTGTTATGAACCACAGGTAGTGGTTCATTCCTGTTTCCCGTTTTTATGTATTTTATGTTATAGTTCTCTTGCAGGCCAGGATTTCCCTTTGCTCTGGTTTAGAAGACTCTTGTTTGCTGCCAGTGGTGAGTCTGTGTAATTGCAGCCTGTTTCCATGTGTTTGGCCCCACCTGTCTGTTAATTGCATCTTGTCAGTTTGGAGTCGTGCAACAGGGCAGCTGCACGACATGATTAATTAGGGCTCCCTGTTATATTCTGGCTCAGTGCATTACACAGACGCCGGTGATAGTTCTGAGCTAGTTCCTTCCAGTTCCTGAAGTTCTGAGCTAGTTCCTGAAGTTCTGAGCTAGTTCCTGAGCTTCTGAGCTTCTGTCTAGCAGCTTCTGTCTTGCTGCTTCCAGCCTTGATCCAGTCAGTGTCTGTTCCAGTGTTTGTTCCAGTGTCTGATCCAGTGTCTGATTCAGTGTCCTGCCGTGAAGCGTTCCTGTCCAGAAGTCCTGTGGCTTTGTCTGTGCCTGATCGAGTATCTGGCTTCTTGGTGTCCACCGGTCTGTCGTTTGGGATTCTGCCTGTCCTCCGGTTCTGTGAGCCTGTGTCTGCTACATTGGTGGTCCCTGTCCGTTTGTACCAGTTTCGTGAGTAGCGGCTTTGCCGCGTCCATCGGCCTAGGCCGCTGTATTCTTTAGTTATATTAGTTACTGGTGTTTTGCAGAGAGTTCAGCATATGCTGTCACCGCCGGTACACAACAGTATTGTGTCGGCGTGTGGACAGCATTTCCTTTGTTGTCCTTTTCCTTTGGCGGCGTGCCGCACATATATTTAGTTTTAGGGTTGTTAGTAGCACCTAGCCTTCTGTTTGCTTTAGTTAGAGGTCCCCTTGTTATTATCCTGTCTCGGTTCACGCCTTGTCTCACTCTAAAACCTGGGGGCATCGGAGTTGGGCAGACCTAATCCGCCCTTCAAACGCGGCTGCCGTGGGCCCAAGAAACCATAGTCACGCAGGCGTGATCTGACCACACGGGTGAAACAATGGAGGTAGGCTGCTAGGGGCTATTTCCATACCACACCTTATTTCAGCATCACGTTCTGGTGCTCTGGACTCACTACGCAACATCTCTCTTGTTCTGAGCACCAGGAACGTAACATTATCACCGGCCATACAACAAAAAAGAAACAAAGCTAAATAGTAGTTTTTTCTTTTTTGGTCCAGTGTCTTGTCTAGAATCCAGTCCTGTCTAGAACTCAGTGTGCAGAATCCAGTCCGGTGTTTAGAATCCAGTCCTGTCTAGAATTCGGTGTGCAGAACCCAGTCCAGTGTCTAGAATCTTGTCTAAGAATCTTGTCTAGAATCTTGTCTTAGAATCGTGTCTGGAATCATGTCTAGAATCTTGTCTAAGAATTTTGTCTAGAATCTTGTCTTAGAATCGTGTCTAGAATCGTGTCTAGTCTTGTCTTGTCTAGTTTTAAATCCTTCTATGCCTACTATGCAAGCCCTGCAGGCGTCTCTCTCAGCCCTGAACTCTGCTTTTAGTGCTTTGAAACCTGAGCGGCTGGAAGTTTTGCAGCAATCCTTAAAGCCACTGCAAAACCTTCTGACCAAAATTTTGCTTATCTTGCCAGAAGTTGTTGAGAGTACATCTATCTCTGAAGAGACTCTTGCTCACAATATGGTGACAAGAGAATCCTCAGGTTCAGTTGGAGAGAAAAAGTTTAAAAGTTTTCTGCGGCCCAGGCTCTCAGAAGAGGAGCGTCTGCGTCGCAGAAACTTAAATTTATGCCTATATTGTGGGGGTTTAGGCCACTATCTGCAGACCTGTGAGTTGCGCAAGCCAAAGTGTGGCGACAAGTCCTGCCCTCTGGCCAAGTTGAGTCAGGATACAAGATCTCCTCCTGTCTCTACTGTGGCAGAGGTACTTGTCACACAACCAACACTAAAAAGCACTCTGTCCTATAATTGGGGTCCTTGGGCTAGCGAGCCCCATTATAGATTCAGGAACCAAAGGAGAATGTTTCTCTCCTCTCTTGATTTTCCTGTTGAAGCAGAGTTGCAAACCCCTGGAGCGGTGCCCGATGCCCGGGGTCCTGGAGTGGTGCCCGATGCCCGGGGTCCTGGAGCGGTGCCCGATGCTCAGGGTCCTGGAGTGGTACCTGATGCCCAGAGTCTTGGAGCTGTACCCGATGCCCAGAGTCCTGGAGCAGTACCCGATGCCCAGGGTCATAGAGGGACATCGAATATAATAGCTCAGGTGTCAATACCAGAAGGGGTCTCAGAAGCTGTTACCCCAGGTAGGGACTTGAAAATCGCAACCCCAGAAAGGGTAGCTAAAACCATAGTTCTAGAAGGGAACTCGAGAAGCAAAACCCCAGAAGGGATCTTTGAAGTAATATCCCCAAGTGGGGTCTCGAGAGACACAGCCCCAAAGAAGGGTCTAGAGGTCGCTTCCCCAGGAAAGGACTCAAGAGGCATAGCGTTAGTGGAGGTTCTGAAGGTTATAGCTTCAGCAAAAGTCCTGGAGGTCATAGTCCCGGGAGAAGTTTCGATAATTATCGACTCAGAGAGGGAGGCTGACGGCCCGGTCCCAGAGAGGGAGGCTGACGGCCCGGTCCCAGAGAGGGAGGCTGACGGCCCGGTCCCAGAGACGGAGGCTGACGGCCCGGTCCCAGTAGAAGAATCCGAGGAGCTGCCCCCAGCGGGGTTCCTGAAGGCCACTGCCCCAGCGGGGTTCCCAAAGGCCACTGCCCCAGCGGGATTCCCGAAGGCCCCTGCCCAAGCGGGGTTCCCGAAGGCTACTGCCCCAGAGGGGGTTCCGAGAGTCACTACCCCGGGTGGGGTTCCGAGGGCCGCTGCCCCAGGTGGGGTTCAGAAAGTCACAGCCTTGAGGAAGGTCTGTAATGACTTGGTCACAGTGAAGCACTCCAGCCAGTCAGCACAAAAATCACAGCCTATTACCATTGCTACTGGATGTGCTTTCCTGTCTTCTCCCTACAGGAAATCTTCTAAAGTTCAGTACCTAGGGGAATGGAACCAATCTATGGTCTGTTCTCAGATTCTGAAACTGATGAGGTTTCTTATATGCCGGGGCACTCTGGTAGGAGAGGGAAGAAGCATCTGATTGCTCGACCTATATGTTTTGAAGAATTTTTTGAGCCAGAGATTTCTTCCTTTCCTTGTGTCACCAAGCAAGCACAGGGTAAAAAGAAGAAAAAGAAAAAGAAATATTGCTGACTCTTGCCTTGTGGTGTATATATATAAAAAAAGAAAAGAAAAGGTTTTTCTTTTTTCTTTTTTCCTTGTCTTGTGTCCAGTGGCCACCGTCAAGGGGGAGGCACTGTTACAAGCTGTTGCCACAGCTTGTTTCTGTTTCTTGTCTTAGTCTGTTTGTCCAGTGTCAGGTTTATTAATGTATACCTTGTTTTGGAAAACCTGAATTTTGGGGTGCGTTGACCCCTCCTCAAGGGGGGGGGGGGGTACTGTTATGAGCCACGGCTGTGGCTCATTCCTGTTTTGCATTTTGGTTATGTATTTCAGTTATACTTCTGTTTTTGTTCCCCGTGGGTGTCATGGGGTGTTCGGAGCCCACCCTTAAGGAGAGGGTACTGTTATGAACCACAGGTAGTGGTTCATTCCTGTTTCCCGTTTTTATGTATTTTATGTTATAGTTCTCTTGCAGGCCAGGATTTCCCTTTGCTCTAATTTAGAAGACTCTTGTTTGCTGCCGGTGGTGAGTCTGTGTAATTGCAGCCTGTTTCCATGTGTTTGGCCTCACCTGTCTGTTAATTGCATCTTGTCAGTTTGGAGTCGTGCAACAGGGCAGCTGCACGACATGATTAATTAGGGCTCCCTGTTATATTCTGGCTCAGTGCATTACACAGACGCCGGTGATAGTTCTGAGCTAGTTCCTGCCAGTTCCTGAAGTTCTGAGCTAGTTCCTGCCAGTTCCTGAAGTTCTGAGCTAGTTCCTGAGTTTCTGAGCTTCTGTCTAGCAGCTTCTGTCTAGCTGCTTCCAGCCTTGATCCAGTGTCTGTTCCAGTGTCTGTTCCAGTGTCTGATCCAGTGTCTGATTCAGTGTCCTGCCGTGAGGCGTTCCTGTCCAGAAGTCCTGTGGCTTTGTCTGTGCCTGATCGAGTATCTGGCTTCTTGGTGTCCACCGGTCTGTCGTTTGGGATTCTGCCTGTCCTCCGGTTCTGTGAGCCTGTGTCTGCTATATTGGGGGTCCCTGTCCGTTTGTACCAGTTTCGTGAGTAGCGGCTTTGCCGCGTCCGTCGGCCTAGGCCGCTGTATTCTTTAGTTATATTTGTTACTGGTGTTTTGCAGAGGGTTCTGCATATGCTGTCACTGCCGGTACACAACAGTATTGTGTCGGCGTGTGGACAGCATTTCCTTTGTTGTCCTTTTCCTTTGGCGGCGTGCCACACATATATTTAGTTTTAGGGTTGTTAGTAGCCCCTAGCCTTCTGTTTGCTTTAGTTAGAGGTCCCCTTGTTATTATCCTGTCTAGGTTCACGCCTTGTCTCACTCTAAGACCTGGGGGCATCGGAGTTGGGCAGACCTAATCCGCCCTTCAAACGCGGCTGCCGTGGGCCCAAGAAACCATAGTCACGCAGGCGTGAACTGACCACACGGGTGAAACAATGGAGGTAGGCTGCTAGGGGCTATTTCCATACCACACCTTATTTCAGCATCACGTTCTGGTGCTCTGGACTCACTACGCAACATCTCTCTTGTTCTGAGCACCAGGAACGTAACAGTATGTATACTGGCAGGAAAAAGAGACAATTTGGAGGCCCTTGTAGAAAAACTGGCTTTATTTTAACTAAGTTGCCCCCCCTCCAGTGTGTACTCCGAAACAGTGTTTAGTGCAGCCAGTAACCTTGTCAGTGATCGGCGTACGAGGTTACTTCCACTAAATGTGGAGAAGATGATGTTCATCAAAAAAAAATTCTCCTGGAAGACCTTTACCAGCGATTGCCTCCAGAAAGTACACAGGGACCTGTGATGGTGGATTCCAGTGGGGACGAATTAATACTCTGTGAGGAGGAGGATGTACACAGTGAAAAGGGTGAGGAATCGGAGGATGAGGATGAGGTCGACATCTTGCGTCTGTAGAGCCCGTTTCTGCAAGGAGAAATTGATTGCTTCTTTTTTGGTGGGGGCCTAAACAAACCAGTCATTTCAGCCACAGTCGTGTGGCAGACCCTGTCGCTGAAATGATTGGTTTGTTAAAGTGTGCATGTCCTGTTTATACAAGATACAGGTGGGTGGGAGGGCCCAAGGACAATTCCATCTTGCACCTCTTTTTCTTCTTTGCATCATGTGCTGTTTGTGGACTACTTTTTTTAAGTGCTATCCTGTCTGTAACTGCAGTGCCACTCCTAGATGGGCCAGGTGTTTGTGCCGCACACTTGTGTCGCTTAACTTGGTAATACAGCTACCTAATTGCACCTCTTTTTCTTCTTTGCATCTTGTGCTGTTTGGGGACTAGTTTTTGAATAGTGCCATCTTGCAGTGACGTGCGGTGAGGTAAATGCCTGGGGAGGCACTGGCTAAACTCGCTAACTGCACAGCGGGAACTCCTCAGCTACTAGTCACACTCCCCATAACCAGCACCGCTAGTCCTACAGCCTACCTACGGACTGTCCCGATTTTGGCGGGACAGTCCCGTTTTTCACAGTCTGTCCCGCTGTCTTACCCGCGGGTTGCAGTGTCCTGTGGTGGTGGGGGGGGGCGGGCAGTAGGGAGATCCCCCTGTCACCCGCTGCTCTGAGCAGAGCAGTGGTGAATAGATGCTGTCCGCATGTGCACAGCGTCAGTAGCGGCTCTTGCCACGGGCAAGCAGGCTTTTTGCCCGGGGAGCCACTACTCTGAGGGCGCCGCCGCCAAGACAAGAGCCGCTACTGATCCACCCTCCCTCCCTCCCCGCTCCCCGGCTGCAGCGAGCGCCGTGTGCGCCCGCTGCAGCTGGCGTCGCTCACTGACGCCAGAGGTCAAAATTGACCCCTAGTGTCAGTGCGGCGCTGCTATGGGAGAGATGTCATGACATCTCTCCCACAGGGAAGAGCCGGCGCCCGGAGACAGCAGCGGCAGCAGCGGTCCGGAAGTAGGAGCGAGGCTCGTAAGTATTGTTGGTTTTTTTAGGGTTTCAAAGCGGCGCTACTACAGGGGGCACATAGTGGGGGCACTACTACAGAGGGCACAGCTACAAGGGCACAGCTACTGGAGGCAGATCTACAGGGGGCACAACTACAGGGGGCACATACTGGGGGCACTGCTACAGAGGGCACAGCTACAAGGGCACAGCTACTGGAGGCAGATCTACAGGGGGCACAACTACAGGGGGCACATACTGGGGGCACTACTACAGAGGGCACAGCTACAAGGGCACAGCTACTGGAGGCAGATCTACAGGGGGCACAACTACAGGGGGCACATACTGGGGGCACTGCTACAGGGGGAACAGCTACTGGGGGCACAGCTACAGGGGGCACAACTACTAAGGGCACAACTACAGGGGGCACTGCTACAGGGGAAACAGCTACTGGGGGCAAATTAACTGGGGGCACAGCTGCTGGGGGTACAACTACTGGGGGCAAATCTATAGGGGGGCACAACTACAGGGGGCACAACTACAGGGGGCAAATCATACTGGGGGCAAATCTACTGGGGGCAAATCAACTGGAGGGCACAACTACTTGGGGCAAATCTGGGGGCACAGCTACTGGGGGCATAACTGTGGCCACGACTCTCCCCTATGAAGCCATGCCCCTATTTTTCGTGAACTGTTTTGCCGGGGGGGGGGGGGGGCAGTGGAAACTTTCGCACTGGTCGCCACAAGGTGTAGAACCGGCCCTGCACAGTGTCTATTCTCGGCAGGGGTGTGGTATGTGAGACCGCCGGTCAGCATACCGACACTGGAATCCTGGCAGCGGAATGCCATGCGAGTGGCGTTCGAGAGCAACAATCCCCTTGTGGGCTCGCTCGACATGCTGCGGGCTCAATGGTGACCTGCGGTAGCCACAGTTTCTGTTCCCACTCTATGGATGTTGTGGACACCCACGAGTGGAAATAGTCCCTGTTGGTCAGCATGCCGACCGTCGGGATTGTGAGGGGGCGGGATGTAGGGGGAGGTCCCCCCGAAATGTAGGGGGAAGGTGGACTCCTGACCGCTGGTCACATAACTACCCCTCCCCCCCTCAGTGCCGTAACTAGACATTTTAGCACTGTGTGCAAGAAACGGCATCGGACCCCCTTAACACAAACCGGCGGCAGTGCGCGTCGTAGGCGCACGCAAAAAATAATGGGGCTTGGCTTCACGGGAAAGGGGTGTGGCCACAAAATAATACCAATTCATATAATGGTGCACAGTAGTCTCCATTATTCAAATTACACCGCACAGTAGCGCCACTACACCAGGTAGAGCCCCTTTTACACCTTACGGCAGACAGCGTCCCCTTTTTACACATTACGGCAGACAGCGCCCTCTTTTTACACATTACGGCAGACAGCGTCCCCTTTTTTACACATTACGGCAGAGTCTCCTTTTTACACATTACGGCAGACAGCGTCCCCTTTTTTATACATTACGGCAGACAGCGTCCCTTTTTTACACATTACGGCAGACAGCGTCCCTTTTTACACATTACGGCAGACAACGTCCCCTTTTTTACACATTACGGCAGACAGCGTCCTCTTTTTTTACACATTACGGCAGACAGCGTCCCCCATTTTACACATTACGGCAGACAGCGTCCCCCTATTTTATACATTACGGAATACAGCATCCCCCTTTTTTTTACACATTACGGCAGAGTCCCTTTTTTACACATTACGGCAGACAGCGTACCCCTTTTACATGTTACGGCAGAGAGCGTCCCCTTTTTTATACATTACGGCAGAGAGTGTCCCCTTTTTTACACATTACGGTAAGAGAGCGTCCCCTTTTAAACATTACGGCAGACAGCGTTCACCTTTTACACATTATGGCAGGCAGAGTCCCCCTTACAGCCCCACCATCTACCCTAAGGGTGTAGTGTAGTGTAGTGAAGTGTATTGTGGTGTAGTGTAGTGTACTGTAGTGAAGTGTAGTGTAATATAGTGTAGTATAGTGTAGTGTAGTGTAGTGTAGTATACTGTAGTGTAGTGTAGTCACTTACGTGCTGTTGCAGGCAGCTTCACCGGGACACGGGCGGGCGGGTGGCCGCTTCGGCAGCAGGAGTCTTGTGGATGGCAGCGGCTTCCGAATTGCAGGGGAGGGGGGGCGGGCTGCCGCTGGCCCATTGAGAAGCCTGCCTGTCACACAGACGCCGCAGCGGCTTGAAAACTTCCTCTGAACTTGAAGCCGCCCGCCCGCCTGTGTCCAGCTTCAGCTGGACACAGGCAGGCGGGCGAGCGGCGGTGGTTTCAAGTTCAGAGGAAGATGCGGAACACAGGTGGGTGGGTGGCGGCGGCTTCAGCGGGACACAGATGTGTCCAGGCAGGCGGGCGGTGGCTTCAGAGGAACACGGGCGGGTGGTGCGGCCTCAGCGGGATACAGGCGGCGCCGCCTTCAGCAGTCTGGGCTCGGAGCTAGTAGGTGTGATGCCCGATGGTGCGCCCTCAGTGCATTTGCACAGTGGGCAAGGCACCATCGCCACACACCTACTTACAGCTCTGCCCCAACTCCCCCCCTCCCCCCCCCCCCCCGTAGAGAGGGACAGGGGGCATGGCCAGCAGCTCACTGAGCGCTGTTCATACCCCCATAATCACAAAAATGGAGGCGTGGTTTGCAATCACGGCACTTGCTGTGAGGCCACGCCCCCTCGTCGATAGGCCACGCCCCCTAAAATCGGGCCCTAGAAGAAATGGGAGATATGCTACATAAAATGAGGCCTTGCACTCACCTGTCAGCAGTACACTTCCGTATGTCCACATCCAGAGCCAGGAGATTCACCACTCTGCATTTCCCTTCATCTCCCCACTGAGCGCCCAGCACCACGATCACGCTGCTGCCCACAAGCAGAGGGACACCAGCAGCTGCAGGGAGCTGTCAGTGGCCGGAGAGGGGGGTTAGGGCACTCAAGCTGCTGCACTGCTGCAGGTCCTGCTGAATTGGAGGAGGTGAGGAGCTGCAGAAGCTCCGTGGCTGGTGAGTGACTGTCTGTCACGCTCCCTCCTGAAAGGAATGCTGTCTATGGTACTTAAAATGTGGCCGCTCTGGGGGAATGGCTTCTGACACCCTGCCCACCCGGCTCAGCCCACCCATGCTACTGTCCAATCACGTCTGCCTGATTGACAGGGGTGTGCCTTGATGTGAGCTGAAGGCACAGCCCCGTGTCAATGAGGCAGACGTTCTAGTGCCGCTTTTCATTCATTTTTCAATGGGCTTTTCCAGCCCGCAGCTTGGCCCCGCCCCCTTCCGCCCCCCACTTCAGCCACTTTATTATTGTCAGTGGGAGGCAGCGCTCTCGCTGCCTCCCACATAGCTTTGGCTGCATTTTCATGCTGAAAATTATTAGAATAATACAAAGTAGGATCTTTGTATTATATTAATCATTATGACAGGGGAGGCACTGCCTCCCCTGCCTCCCCTGACTGCACGTCCCTGCCATCTTGTCTGCAACTGCAGTGCCACTCCTAGATGGGCCAGGTGTTTGTGCCGCTTAGCTTAGTCATACAGCCACCTCGGTGCAACTTTTAGGCCTAAACACAATTTTGTGAGGTGTTCAGAATAGACTGGAAATGAATGTTATTGAGGTTAATAAAATTGTAGTAGCAAAATTACCCCCACATTCTGTGATTTGAGCTGTTTTTATGTTTTTCCCCCCAAATCATCCAGATCCAAAACCAAAACCAAAACACAAAAGGGTGGTTTTGGCAAAAGCAAGCCAAAACCAAAATACGAAAGTGGAATTAGAACCAAAACACGATAAGGGCCAGCCGCACATCTCTAGTAGTAATGCACTGTTTCTTAACTAACACTGTCAAAAGACATGTAGAATACTTAAGTGTCCTGTAAAATGCACAGCGCTGATGATGCAGGCGGCTTTACAGAGGCGACTTTGCTCATGCAGTCCCAGAATCAGCTCAGCAGGTGTAATGGCGCCCAACCGCTGACAGGGAGTGATGGAGAGAGAGAGATGCAGCTCCAGGGCGGGAACATTTACTTTAAATGGCGCCCTGGGGCTGGAGGAGGGGTTACAGGTCAGAGCCTTATCCTCTTGCTGGACCACCGGGTACTGTGGGCCTTAGCAAACGGATTTTTGAGAGAATCCGACCTGTGCCCTTGCGGTCTAGTGGGGTCCCTGTACCAACACAGTGTCCACGTCAGCGCGTGCGTCCTGCCTCCTAAAGGCCGCGCTGGATCGCGATTTACAGCGTGTCCCACCTGAGGGACCCTCTTACCCAGTGTCGGACTGGGGCATGTAAGGCCCACCGGGGGAATGCAGTGGTAGGGGCCCATGTTTAGAGGTGTGGCCAGCCTGCAGAGGGGGTGTGGTCTGTCACCTCATTGGTTTGACTAACGTCTGGGCCCCTTCATAAATATATACAGTAAATTCAGCTGCTGCATGCATGATAATGTACCAGATTAATAACAGCAATGCACTGTAGAAAATACACCATAGTCCACTATAAGTGTATGTATAATTGAAGTGCACAGTCTGGAACCTGATCCTTAGAGCTGGAGGTGGGCCCCCAGGCAGTGGGGCCCACCGGTGGTTTCCCCTGTACCCCTGTTGGCCAGTCCAAGCCTGCTCTTACCTCCTCCCTTGATGTGGCCACGTGATCCCGGAGAGCTGCGGTGAGTGTGTGTGCCTGACCAGAAGAACCGGAGCCCTCTGCTGTAAGTATCCGGCAACCAGGGTGCGGGAGTATATAGCCCCGCCGGGGGAGGTGATGGAGCTGCATCATGAGATGTCAAAATGACAACTAGCACTCTGAGTGCCTATGCTGAAGTTTTCCATCTTCTTTAAAAAAGCTCTTTTCAAGGCTGCTGGAGCAGCCCTGCCTGTTAGTGTCCTGCACTGCAGGCACCAACTTACAAACTGAGCTCCTCTGCATGGAGGCGGGGCTATAGAGGAGGCGGCACTGAGCATCTTGGGAACAGTCAAAGCTTTTAGCCTGTTGGTGCCTCGGATCAAGATCCTACTCTACACCCCGATGTTATCCCTGTGGAACCCAGTGTATCCCGCTGCAGAAATTAAAAAGTTGCAGGCTATTAAATATGTAGACTTTTATGTTAGAGATGTGCACTTGAAATTTTTCGGGTTTTGTGTTTTGGTTTTGGGTTCGGTTCCGCGGCCGTGTTTTGGGTTCGACCGCGTTTTGGCAAAACCTCACCGAATTTTTTTTGTCGGATTCTGGTGTGTTTTGGATTCGGGTGTTTTTTTCAAAAAACACTAAAAAACAGCTTAAATCATAGAATTTGGGGGTCATTTTGATCCCAAAGTATTATTAACCTCAAAAACCATAATTTCCACTCATTTGCAGTCTATTCTGAACACCTCACACCTCACATTATTATTTTTAGTCCTAAAATTTGCACCGAGGTCGCTGGATGACTAAGCTAAGCGACCCTAGTGGCCGACACAAACACCTGGCCCATCTAGGAGTGGCACTGCAGTGTCACGCAGGATGGCCCTTCCAAAAAAAACACTCCCCAAACAGCACATGACGCAAAGAAAAAAAGAGGCGCAATGAGGTAGCTGTGTGAGTAAGATAAGCGACCCTAGTGGCCGACACAAACACCTGGCCCATCTAGGAGTGTCACTGCAGTGTCACGCAGGATGGCCCTTCCAAAAAACACTCCCCAAACAGCACATGACGCAAAGAAAAAAAGAGGCGCAATGAGGTAGCTGTGTGAGTAAGGTAAGCGACCCTAGTGGCCGACACAAACACCTGGCCCATCCAGGAGTGGCACTGCAGTGTCACGCAGGATGGCCCTTCCAAAAAACACTCCCCAAACAGCACATGACGCAAAGAAAAAAAGAGGCGCAATGAGGTAGCTGTGTGAGTAAGGTAAGCAACCCTAGTGGCCGACACAAACACCTGGCCCATCTAGGAGTGGCACTGCAGTGTCACGCAGGATGGCCCTTCCAAAAAACACTCCCCAAACAGCACATGACGCAAAGAAAAAAAGAGGCGCAATGAGGTAGCTGTGTGAGTAAGATAAGCGACCCTAGTGGCTGACACAAACACCTGGCCCATCTAGGAGTGGCACTGCAGTGTCACGCAGGATGGCCCTTCCAAAAAACACTCCCCAAACAGCACATGACGCAAAGAAAAAAAGAGGCGCAATGAGGTAGCTGTGTGAGTAAGATAAGCGACCCTAGTGGCCGACACAAACACCTGGCCCATCTAGGAGTGGCACTGCAGTGTCACGCAGGATGGCCCTTCCAAAAAACACTCCCCAAACAGCACATGACGCAAAGAAAAAAAGAGGCGCAATGAGGTAGCTGTGTGAGTAAGGTAAGCGACCCTAGTGGCCGACACAAACACCTGGCCCATCTAGGAGTGGCACTGCAGTGTCACGCAGGATGGCCCTTCCAAAAAACACTCCCCAAACAGCACATGACGCAAAGAAAAAAAGAGGCGCAATGAGGTAGCTGTGTGAGTAAGGTAAGCGACCCTAGTGGCCGACACAAACACCTGGCCCATCTAGAAGTGGCACTGCAGTGTCACGCAGGATGGCCCTTCCAAAAAACACTCCCCAAACAGCACATGACGCAAAGAAAAAAAGAGGCGCAATGAGGTAGCTGTGTGAGTAAGGTAAGCGACCCTAGTGGCCGACACAAACACCTGGCCCATCTAGGAGTGGCACTGCAGTGTCACGCAGGATGGCCCTTCCAAAAAACACTCCCCAAACAGCACACGACGCAAAGAAAAAAAGAGGCGCAATGAGGTAGCTGTGTGAGTAAGGTAAGCGACCCTAGTGGCCGACACAAACACCTGGCCCATCTAGGAGGAGTGGCACTGCAGTGTCACGCAGGATGGCCCTTCCAAAAAACACTCCCCAAACAGCACATGACGCAAAGAAAAAAAGAGGCGCAATGAGGTAGCTGTGTGAGTAAGGTAAGCGACCCTAGTGGCCGACACAAACACCTGGCCCATCTAGGAGTGGCACTGCAGTGTCACGCAGGATGGCCCTTCCAAAAAACACTCCCCAAACAGCACATGACGCAAAGAAAAAAAGAGGCGCAATGAGGTAGCTGTGTGAGTAAGGTAAGCGACCCTAGTGGCCGACACAAACACCTGGCCCATCTAGGAGTGGCACTGCAGTGTCACGCAGGATGGCCCTTCCAAAAAACACTCCCCAAACAGCACATGACGCAAAGAAAAAAAGAGGCGCAATGAAGTAGCTGTGTGAGTAAGGTAAGCGACCCTAGTGGCCGACACAAACACCTGGCCCATCTAGAAGTGGCACTGCAGTGTCACGCAGGATGGCCCTTCCAAAAAACACTCCCCAAACAGCACATGACGCAAAGAAAAAAAGAGGCGCAATGAGGTAGCTGTGTGAGTAAGGTAAGCGACCCTAGTGGCCGACACAAACACCTGGCCCATCTAGGAGTGGCACTGCAGTGTCACGCAGGATGGCCCTTCCAAAAAACACTCCCCAAACAGCACATGACGCAAAGAAAAAAAGAGGCGCAATGAGGTAGCTGTGTGAGTAAGGTAAGCGACCCTAGTGGCCGACACAAACACCTGGCCCATCTAGGAGTGTCACTGCAGTGTCACGCAGGATGGCCCTTCCAAAAAACACTCCCCAAACAGCACATGACGCAAAGAAAAAAAGAGGCGCAATGAGGTAGCTGTGTGAGTAAGGTAAGCGACCCTAGTGGCCGACACAAACACCTGGCCCATCTAGGAGTGGCACTGCAGTGTCACGCAGGATGGCCCTTTAAAAAAATACTCCATAAACAGCACATGACGCAAAGAAAAATTAAAGAAAAAAGAGGTGCAAGATGGAATTGTCCTTGGGCCCTCCCACCCACCCTTATGTTGTATAAACAGGACATGCACACTTTAACCAACCCATCATTTCAGTGACAGGGTCTGCCACACGACTGTGACTGAAATGACGGGTTGGTTTGGACCCCCACCAAAAAAGAAGCAATTAATCTCTCCTTGCACAAACTGGCTCTACAGAGGCAAGATGTCCACCTCATCATCATCCTCCGATATATCACCGTGTACATCCCCCTCCTCACAGATTATCAATTCGTCCCCACTGGAATCCACCATCTCAGCTCCCTGTGTACTTTGTGGAGGCAATTGCTGCTGGTCAATGTCTCCACGGAGGAATTGATTATAATTCATTTTAATGAACATCATCTTCTCCACATTTTCTGGAAGTAACCTTGTACGCCGATTGCTGACAAGGTGAGCGGCGGCACTAAACACTCTTTCGGAGTACACACTTGTGGGAGGG